>NW_022449969.1:0-1525 GCF_009761245.1 Sapajus apella | reverse complement strand
AAGAAATAGCAGTAAGACTGTGTTTAAAACACAGCAGAAACGTTTAGTGAAAACTACTCTGCTTTGTGTTCGCTCACCTTAGGAAGTTGCATCTATGTTTAGATTCAGCAAGTTAGAAACACGTTTCTTCTAAAAGCTACTTTTGGATATTCCAGAGTGAATGAGACTGTAGGGTGTAATGAGATATATCTTGCTCTAAAACAAAGCGCAGCTATCTATCAGAATGGTTGTAAATCTGTACAATCAACTTACAGAGTTAAACTGATGTGTTTGTCCAGCCGTTCACAAATCTTTTCATTGGAGAGTCTGGAAACACATATTTCCATCCATTTACAGGCATATAGGAACTAGCAGTAAGACTGCGTTTAAAACACAGGAGAAACGTCTAGTTCAAACTGCTCTGCTTTCCGTTCGTTCACCTTAGGAAGTTGCATCTATGTTTAGATACTGCGAGTTAGAAATACGTTTCTTCTAAAAGCTGCGTTTGGATAGTCCAGAGTGACTGAGACAAAAGGTTGCAATGAGAATTATCTTGCTCTAAAACAAAAACGCAGCTATCTAGGAGAATGGTTGTCACGCTGTACAATCACCTTACAGAGTTAAACTGATGTGTGTGTGCAGCAGTTCAGAAATCCTTTCTTTGGAGAATCTGGAAGCAGATTTTTCCAGCTGTATACAGGCATGTAAGAACTAGCAGTAAAACTGCATTTAAAACACAGGAGAAACGTGTATTTCAAACTGCTCTGCTTTGTCTTCATTCACCTTAGGAAGTTGTATCTATGTTTATATTCAGCGAGTTAGAAACACGTTTCTTCTAAAAGCTGTCTTTGGACATGCCAGAGTGAATGAGAGTATAGGCTGTAATGAGAAATATCTTGTTCTGAAACAAAAATGCAGCTATCTAACAGAATGGTTGCCAAGAGGTATAATCAACTTAGAGAGTTAAACTGATGTATGTGTGCAGCATTTCTGAAATCGTTTCTTTGGAGAATCTGGAAACAGATATTTCCAGCCACATACAGGCGTAGAAAAAGTAGCAGTGAGCCTGCGTTTAAAACACAGGAGAAACGTCTATTTCAAACTGCTCTGCTTTGTGTTCGTTCAACTTAGGAAGATGCATCTATGTTTAGATTCAGCGAGTTAGAAACACGTTTCTTCTAAAAGCTGCGTTTGGATATTCCAGAGTGAATGGGAGTATAGGCTGCAATCAGAAATATCTTTCTCTAAAACAAAAGCGCAGCTATCTGACCGAATTGTTGCCAAGCTGTACAATCAATATACAGAGTTAAACTGATGTGTGTGTGCAGCAGATCAGAAATCCTTTCTTTGGAGAATATGGAAACAGGTATTTCCAGCCACCTAGAGTCATATAAGAAGTCGCAGTAAGACTGAATTTAAAACACAGGAGAAACGTCTATTTCCAACTGCTCTGCTTTGTGTTCGTTCACCTTAGGAAGTTGCATCTATGTTTATATTCGGCGAGTTATAAAAACGGTTATTCTAAGAGATGCATTTGGATATTCCG
>NW_022449968.1:0-1526 GCF_009761245.1 Sapajus apella | reverse complement strand
CACACTGCCATGCCCGGCTATTTTTTTTTTTTTTTTTTTTTTTTTTTGGTTAAGAGGGGGTCTCTCTAGGTTGCCTAGGCTGGTCTCGAACTCCTGGGCTCAAGTGATTCTCCCAATCAGGCCTCCCAAAGTGTTGAGGTTGCCCATGGCCCCAGGTCAAGAATACTATTCTTGATGGATATAGCATTAATCTGGAGATCAAACAAAACCAGATAAGACAATATTATCTCATGAACACAGCCAGTTGCGTTGGCTCATGCCTGCAATCCTAGCACTTTAGGAGGCAGAGGCAGGAAGACTACTAAACTCTAGTAGTTCAAGCATGGGCAACATGGTGAAAACTGGTCTCTACAAAAAATACTAAAATTAGCTGAGTGTGGTGGTGGGCGCCTGTAATCTCAGCTACACGAGAGGCTGAGGCAGGAGAACCTCTTGAACCCAGGTGGCGAGGTTGCAGTGAGCCAACATCCAGCCTGGGCGACAGAGTGAGATTCTGTCTCAAAAAAAAAAAAAAAAAAAAAGACATTGTGCACTTTAAAATATACCTAGGCCTTAGCACAGTTGGATCCAGGTGTTCAAAGATGCCGTCAGAATCTTCTAGTTCTTCATGCTCTCAGCTTCTTCTGTGCAGGGTTCACTCCCAAGGTGGTGGGAGGGGCCAGGAGTCTCAAGAAAGGCCTGTCTCTGACAGTTTGAGCCGTAAGTGGTAGGAAGTGAATCCCCCGATTGGTCCAGTTTGGGTCATGTGCACATACCTGACCAATCACATTGGCCAGATGGATGGAGCCCTCCGATTGGCTAGGTCTGGGTCACATGTTCACACCAAGTATTGAGAGACCCAGATCTGGAGTGGAAGAATGAAAGGGATTGGCAAGAGCCTGCTCAGCAGGTAAAACTCTACTTATCTGCTTCATAGCTCCCTCTCTGTCTGATTACTGTTTCATTCTCCCCATCACAAAAATCTAGGGAAACTATTGGGCAAAGGCAGAGTCTCCTCCAAGGGCCTCAGTTGCTGGGCAGGCAAAGACCGAATGCTCTTTTCTGTAAGGCGGCGGGGTCCTATAAGCACTTACATTAATTATTCAACCACATAAATTAACTTCCATGACTCTGGATATATTTCGGGGGGGAGATTCTAAATAATTCATATTTGACTCATAATACATACATATTCTAATGCCAGATAATTGGAAAATTATACACCAGAAATACTGTTCATGCAAATATGCCTTGTTGCCCTCTGCATAAAGGAGGCATCACAGGCATAATTAAAATGATGATGCCACAGTAAGTTTAATTCTGTATTAAATTCTGTTTGATTATAATGCATTAAAAGTAAGTCTATGATTTAACGTTTTTATACATGTACATGAACATGCATGCAATTTTACATAAAATCGTAAAGGTGATTGATCATATCATATATATTGGAGGAAAGGAAGTTTCTTTTTTTTTGAGACTGAGTTTGGCTCTTGTTGCCCAGGCTGGAGTGCAATGACACAATCTCGGCTCACTGCAACCTCCAC
>NW_022449967.1:0-1526 GCF_009761245.1 Sapajus apella | reverse complement strand
CCTGCTCTGCAGCTGGATGGGAGAGGGCATTCCTGAATGTTAGTTTCGCCTCCCCAGTGCTGCGTGTCCTCGTGCCCAGCGGGGTACTCTGCCAGCAGCCTTTCTCCATGGTGGGTTGTACTAGACCACCCAGGAACGAGAAGGGGAAGCTGCTGGACATCTCTGTGGGGGGGGGAAACCCAAAGACGAGGTGGCCCTCAACAAGCATAAGTGTGGGAGTAGGCTCCCTTCCACATTTATGCCAGCCTAGCCAACCCATGACAAAGTAGGGGTTCTGGCACCTCGGTCGGACCCTCAGCATCGTCCCCAAGTGAGCCCTTTGTTAGCACCCAGCCCCGCCAGCAGGCCCAGCACGTGTGTGAGAGGAACACACTGCTAGCACACCCAGATTCATGAGCAGGTGCACACTGCAAGAAGCATGTTGAATGCAGCATTTGTGGGCAAGCCTTTACCCACAAAGGCACCTTGAAGGTCCACTCTATGACACACGGGTAAACAGTCACCTGGCCCACCGTGGGAGGAAGCCATGGAGAACACCATGGTTTTCATTAGAGAAAAAGAGTCTCAGAAACATTTCCCAAGGATATTCTGGTCCCTTCGGTGAGTGTGGACCTGCTGTGTGGAACAAGTACACAAGCATGCTCAAGGTGCTATGGCCACGAAGACCTCTGTGAGACCTCTGTGGTCCAGAGTGGCCATGTTCCACTCTCCCGGTTTCCCTGGGGGCCAGCTTGGTCCTGAATAAGACCACAATTTCCAAGAGGGATGGCTCCCAGTCAGTTATCTGTGCGGATGTGGAAGAACCAGGTTCTACTGACTGATTCCAAACACTGGTGTCCTCACTTGCTGGATAAAAATTAGACTGTGGTCAGTTACAGCATAGGAGGACTTCCATGGAAGGAGAAATGCAGAGTGAAATCTCTAGAATCTTCTTTAAAAAAATTTTTGCTGGACACAGTGGCTCATGCCTGTAATCTCAGCACTTTGGGAGGCCGAAGCAGGTGGATCACTTGAGGTCAGGAGTTTGAAACCAGCCTGAACAACAGGAAGAAACGCCATCTCTACTAAAAACACAAAATTAGCCAGGCATGGTGGCACATGCCTGTAATCCCAGCTACTCGAGAGGCTGAGGTAGGAGAATCACTTGAACCTGGGAGGCGGAGGTTGCAGTGAGCCAAGATCCCACCACTGCACTCCAGCATGGGCAACAAGAGCAAAACTCCATCTCAAAAAAAAAATCTCCTTTTGTTTTATTTTTCTTACTGATATGCAAATATTGGCAAAGGTTGGGACCACAACCTCAGGCAAGTCCTGCGTAGTCACAGCTGTTGCTATGCTGCTTTGCAAACATTAAAAAGTTAATCACCCCAAACACAGACTAGACTTATTTTTAATTTCAAAAAAAAAGTAGGCCTTGCAAAGTAGCTTTGTTACTTGTGACCAACTGTATACATAGAACCTTTGTACAACCTGGAGTGACTTTTCCACAAACTGTTACCTATTTCAAGGTAGAACTGCTGAAACTT
>NW_022449966.1:0-1526 GCF_009761245.1 Sapajus apella | reverse complement strand
ACACCTTGACAATCATTGTGCTACATAGCTCCGTTTGTGTTTTAGAGCCCGATATTTCTCATTACACCATATACTCCGATTCACTCAGGAATATCCAAACGCCGCTATTTGGAGAAACGTGTTTCTAACTCGCTGAATCTAAACATAGATGCATCTTCCTAAGGTGAGCGAACACACAGCGGAGCAGTTTGAAAGAGACGTTTCTCCTGTGATTTAGACGCTATCTTTCTGCTAATTCTTATGAGCCTGTTTATGGCTTGAAGTATCTCTTTCCAGATGCTCGAAAGAAAGTGTTTCTGAACCGCTACATTCACCCATCTGTTTACCTCTGTAAGTTGAACTTAAACCATGACAATCCTTCTGCTACATAGCTCCGTTTTTGTTTTAGAGCCCGATATTTCTCAATACACCCTATACTCCCATTCACTCAGGAATATCCAAACGCAGCTTTTTGGAGAAACGTGTTGCTAACTCGCTGAATCTAAACGTAGATGCAACTTCCTAAGTTGAAGGAACACAAAGTGGAGCATTTTGAAAGAGACGTTTCTCGTATGATTTAGATGCGATCTTAAAGCTAATTCTTAAGAATCTGTATGTGTCTGGAAATATCTCTTTCCAGATTCTCCAAAGATAGGCTTAGTGAACTGCTACATTCACACAATGGTTTAACTCTGTAAGTTTAATATACACCTAGACATTCATTCTGCTACATAGCTCCGCTTTTGTTTTAGAGCCAGATATTTCTCATTAAACCCTATACTCCCACTCACTCAGGAATATCCAAACGCAGCTTTTTGGAGAAACGTGTTTCTCACTCGCTGAATCTAAACATAGATGCAACTTCCAAAGGTGAATGAATACATAAGAAAGAAGCTTGAAAGAGACGATTCTCCTGTGGTTTAGACGCGATCTTACCGCTAATACTTAGGAGCCTGTATATGGCTGGAAATATCTCTTTCCAGATTCTCCAAAGAAAGTGTTCCTGAACCGCTACATTCACACATCTGTATACCTCTGTAAGTTGAAAATACACCTTGACTATCATTCTGCTACATAGCTCCGTTTTTGTTTTAGATTTAGATATTTCTCATTAAACACTATACTCCCATTCACTCAGGAATATCCAAACGCCGCTATTTGGAGAAACGTGTTTCTAACTCGCTGAATCTAAACATAAGTGCAACTTCCTAAGGTGAGCGAACACACAGCGGAGCAGTTTGAAAGAGACGTTTCTCCTGAGATTTAGATGCGATCTTAAAGCTAATTCTTAGGAGCCTGTATGTGGATGGAAATATCTCTTTCCAGATTCTCCAAAGAAAGGGTTAGTGAACTGCTACATTCACACAAATGTTTAACTCTGTAAGTTTAATATACACCTTGACAATCATTCCCCTACATAGCTTCGCTTTTGTTTTAGAGGCAAATATTTCTCATTACACCCATTATTCCCATTCACTCAGGAATATCCAAACGCAGCTTTTAGAAGAAACTTGTTTCTAACTGGCTGAATCGAAACATAGATGCAA
>NW_022449965.1:0-1526 GCF_009761245.1 Sapajus apella | reverse complement strand
TCTCCACGCCTCTCCCCACTCACACGTGGCTCCTCCCTGCCTTCCTTCCCAGTAGCCCCAGCAGACAAGGCCAAACCAGTAAACAAGCTCCTGGTCTTGGGGAACAAAAGTATATCTGTTTGGATTACTGAGGACTTCTCTTGCAAGGGTGTCTTTCTAAATCACAGTCCCTCCTTCCAGGGAGTCCACTTCTCCTAGATCCTGTTATTTATATTATGTTACGCATCTGTGTCTACTTTGTGGACTTCCCTACATCTTCACCTGAACCCAGGAATCTTCAGGTCAGGCTGATATTCCCCTGGTTGTCCTATAGTCTTTTCCTCTTTCTTCCTCTGATTCCACCAAATCATCTCTTCCTGGACCCTGGAGTGCAGCAGGGCCTCTCTGGTCTCTGACCCAGGGATTAAGGAAATGGAAGAGGACTCCGGTGCCCCTCCGATGCCTTTGTTTTCATCAGGATCAACTGCAAAAGGCAGGGATTAGGCTTTCTAGATCAACATGGCATTTCCAACACTGAGCTCTATGCCCAGCAAAAGATACATGCTCAATAACTATTTCACAAAACCTACCTCTTATGACATGGGGTACATTCTACTGGCCCCAGGATGGGGCTGAACTGGGAGAGGTAGCTGTGGACCTGCTCATCTCTCTGCTCGCACCCTAAGAGCTGATGTGACATCCACCAGAAAGAGCAGTCACGGGCAGGGAGGAGACTGGGCAACCTTCTCCTGTATGTGAGACACTGCTCAGCCTGGGTACACAACCCAGATGGCAGTAGAGAATGCAGCTTTACCAGAATAACCATCTGGAATGTGCCCTGGGCATCCTAGAGGAAAGAGCACCCTTTCAACTCAGTGCTGCAGGATCACAGAGGAAGGAGAGCTATGGCCACCAGGGAGAAGCCACATGACAGGAGAGGTCCCGATGTGGGAACTGAGTTCATGAAGGTCAGTCCCTGCTCTGGGTTTGATTCTGACCTATGAGGACATTGTGTAGTCACCACCTGAGTCCTCTACAATAAACAGTGAGAGCGCCATGGACAGATTCACCCCTGAGGAGCCTAGTAAAGTGTCAGGACAGCCCTGCGGTCACAGGGAGAGGATACAGGCACCACCTGGCCTGACCCTGAGAGGAGACAGAGAACAGAACAGCAGGGAGGCAGCCCTGTCTCTGAGAGGCTCTGGTCACCTTGTAAATGGTTTCTTTTGGTCTGGACACCAGGAGGCGCTTGAGAACCATTCCTGAGAAGACTGGGGGTGATTACAGCAGAACCAGCCACCTGCCCTGCCTGGTGTCCTCTTCTCAGGGCTGGCAGCTGGGTCCTCCCCACCCCTTAGGACCACAATGCCCCACCCCTGCCACCCCCTGACATCCTCAGGCATAGGGACCTTACCCAAGGCCAAGAGTGGGATTAGAAAGCTGGGGAGTCTGATTTGCATGGATGGACCCTCCCACTCTCAGATATGAAGAGGGGCAGGGAGACATTTGGGGAAGCTCTGCTTCAGCTGTGGCACAGAAGGCGGCAC
>NW_022449964.1:0-1527 GCF_009761245.1 Sapajus apella | reverse complement strand
TACACCCCTTGACAATCATTCTGCTACATAGCTCCGTTTTTGTTTTAGAGCCAGGTATATCTCATTACAGCCTATATTCCCATTCACTCAGGATTATCCAAATGCAGCTTTTACAAGAAACGTGTTTCCATCTCGCTGAATTTAAACACAGATGCAACTTCCTAAGGTGAACAAACACACAGCAGAGCATTTTGAACGAGACGTTTCTCTTGTGGTTTAGACGCGATCTAACCGCTAATTCTTATGAGACAGTATATGACTGGAAATACTACATTCCAAATTCTCCAAAGAACGTGTTTCTGAACTGCTACATTCAAACATGTGTTTAGCACTGTAAGTTGAATATACACCTTTACAATCATTCTGCTACATAGCTCCGTTTTTTTTTAGCGCCAGATATTTCTCATTACTCACTATACACAAATTCACTCAGGAATATACAAACGCAGCTTTTAGAAGAAACGTGATTCTAACTCGCTGAATCTAAACATAGATGCAACTTCCTAATGTGAACGAACACACAGCAGAGCAGTTTGAAAGAGACGTTTCTCCTATTGTTTAGACGCGATCTTTCCACTAATTCTTATGAGCCTATTTATGGCTGGAAATATCTCTTTCCACATTCTCCAAAGAAAGGGCTTCTGAACTGCTACATTCACACATCTGTTTAACTCTGTAGTTTAGTACACACGTTGACAATCATTGTGCTATATAGCTCCGTTTTTCTTTTAGAGCCAGATATTTCTCATCACAGCCTATACTCCCAATCACTCTGGAATGTAAAAACGCAGCTTTCAGAAGAAACGTGTTTCTATCTCGCTGAATCTAAACATAGATGCAACTTCCTAAGGTGAACGAACACAAAGCAGAGCAGTTTGAAAGAGAAGTTTCTCCTGTGGTTTAGAAGCGATCTTACCGCTAATTCTTTTGAGCCTGTATACAGCTGGAAATATTACTTTCCAAATTCCCCAAAGAAAGGGTTTCTGAACTGCTACATTCAAACGTGTGTTTAAGTCTGGAAGATCAGTACACATCCTGACAATCATTGTGCTACATAGCTTCGTTTTTGTTTTAGAGCCAGATATTTCTCATTACAACCTATATTCCCATTCACTGAGGAATACCGAAACGCGGCTTTTAGAAGAAACGTGTTTCTAACTCGCTGAATCTAAACATAGATGAAACTTCCTAAATTGAACGAACACACAGCAGAGCAGTTTGAGAGAGACGTTTCCCCTGTGGTTTAAAAGCGATCTTACCGCTTATTCTTATTAGCCTGTATATGGTTGGAAATATCTCTTTCCAGATTCTCGAAAGAAAGGGTTTCTGAACTGCTACATTCACACATCTGTTTAACTGTGTAAGTTGAACACAGAGTTTCACAATAATTCTGCTACATAGCTCCGTTATTGTTTTAGACCCAGATATTTCTCAATACACCCTATACTCATATTCACTCAGGAGTATCCAAAAGCAGCTCTTACAAGAAACGTGTTTCTAACTCGCTGAATGTTAACATAGAAGCAA
>NW_022449963.1:0-1527 GCF_009761245.1 Sapajus apella | reverse complement strand
TACACCCCTTGACAATCATTCTGCTACATAGCTCCGTTTTTGTTTTAGAGCCAGGTATATCTCATTACAGCCTATATTCCCATTCACTCAGGATTATCCAAATGCAGCTTTTACAAGAAACGTGTTTCCATCTCGCTGAATTTAAACACAGATGCAACTTCCTAAGGTGAACAAACACACAGCAGAGCATTTTGAACGAGACGTTTCTCTTGTGGTTTAGACGCGATCTAACCGCTAATTCTTATGAGACAGTATATGACTGGAAATACTACATTCCAAATTCTCCAAAGAACGTGTTTCTGAACTGCTACATTCAAACATGTGTTTAGCACTGTAAGTTGAATATACACCTTTACAATCATTCTGCTACATAGCTCCGTTTTATTTTAGCGCCAGATATTTCTCATTACTCACTATACACAAATTCACTCAGGAATATACAAACGCAGCTTTTAGAAGAAACGTGATTCTAACTCGCTGAATCTAAACATAGATGCAACTTCCTAATGTGAACGAACACACAGCAGAGCAGTTTGAAAGAGACGTTTCTCCTATTGTTTAGACGCGATCTTTCCACTAATTCTTATGAGCCTGTTTATGGCTGGAAATATCTCTTTCCACATTCTCCAAATAAAGGGCTTCTGAACTGCTACATTCACACATCTGTTTAACTCTGTAGTTTAGTACACACGTTGACAATCATTGTGCTATATAGCTCCGTTTTTCTTTTAGAGCAAGATATTTCTCATCACAGCCTATACTCCCAATCACTCTGGAATGTAAAAACGCAGCTTTCAGAAGAAACGTGTTTCTATCTCGCTGAATCTAAACATAGATGCAACTTCCTAAGGTGAACGAACACAAAGCAGAGCAGTTTGAAAGAGAAGTTTCTCCTGTGGTTTAGACGCGATCTTACCGCTAATTCTTTTGAGCCTGTATACAGCTGGAAATATTACTTTCCAAATTCCCCAAAGAAAGGGTTTCTGAACTGCTACATTCAAACGTGTGTTTAAGTCTGGAAGATCAGTACACATCCTGACAATCATTGTGCTACATAGCTTCGTTTTTGTTTTAGAGCCAGATATTTCTCATTACAACCTATATTCCCATTCACTGAGGAATACCGAAACGCGGCTTTTAGAAGAAACGTGTTTCTAACTCGCTGAATCTAAACATAGATGAAACTTCCTAAATTGAACGAACACACAGCAGAGCAGTTTGAGAGAGACGTTTCCCCTGTGGTTTAAAAGCGATCTTACCGCTTATTCTTATTAGCCTGTATATGGTTGGAAATATCTCTTTCCAGATTCTCGAAAGAAAGGGTTTCTGAACTGCTACATTCACACATCTGTTTAACTGTGTAAGTTGAACACAGAGTTTCACAATAATTCTGCTACATAGCTCCGTTATTGTTTTAGACCCAGATATTTCTCAATACACCCTATACTCATATTCACTCAGGAGTATCCAAAAGCAGCTCTTACAAGAAACGTGTTTCTAACTCGCTGAATGTTAACATAGAAGCAA
>NW_022449962.1:0-1527 GCF_009761245.1 Sapajus apella | reverse complement strand
AGATATTTCCACCCATATTCAGACTCTTAAGAATTAGCTTTAAGATCACATTTAAATCATACGACAAACGTGTCTTTCAAACTGCTCCACTGTGTGTTCTTTCACCTTCGGAAGTTGCATCTATGTTTAGATTCTGCCAGTTAGAAACACGTTTCTCATAAAACTGCGTTTGGATATTCCTGAGTAAATGGGAGTATAGGGTTTAATGAGAAATATCCGGCTCTAAAACAAAAACGGAGCTATGTAGCAGAATGATTGTCAAGATGTATATTAAACTTACAGAGTTAAACAATTGTGTGAATGTAGCAGTTGACTAACCATTTCTATGGAGAATCTGGAAAGAGATATTTCCAGCCATATACAGACTCTTAAGAATTAGCTTTATGATCGCATCTGAATCATACGAGAAACGAATCTTTCAAACTGCTCCACTCTGTGTTCGTTCACCTTCAGAAGACGCATGTATGTTTAGATTCTGCGAGTTAGAAACACGTTTCTCCAAAAAGCTGCGTTTGCATATTCACTAGTGAATGGGACTATAGCGTTTAATGAGAAATATCCGGCTCTAAAAAAAAAACGGAGCTATGTAGCAGAATGATTGTCAAGGTGTGTATTAAACTTACAGAGTTAAACAATTGTGAGAATTAGCAGTTCACTAACCCTTTCATTGGAGAATCTGGAAAGACATATTTCCAGCCATGTACAGACTCTTAAGAATTAGCTATAAGATCGCATCTAAATCAAACGAGAAACGTCTCTTTCAAACTGTTCCACTCTGTGTTGGTTCACCTTCAGAAGACGCATCGATGTTTAGATTCTGCGAGTTAGAAACACGTTTCTCCAAAAAGCCGCGTTTGGATATTCCTGAGTGAATGGGAGTATAGGGTTTAATGAGAAATATCTGTCTCTAAAACAAAAACGGAGCTATGTAGCAGAATGATTGTCAAGGTGTATATTAAACTAACAGAGTTAAACAATTGTGTGAATGTAGCAGTTCACTAACAATTTCTTTGGAGAATCTGGAAAGACATGTTTCCAACCCATATTCAGACTCTGAAATATTAGGTTTAAGATCACATTTAAATCATACGAGAAACGTCTCTTTCAAACTGCTCCACTCTGTGTTCGTTCACCTTCAGAAGACGCATGTATGTTTAGATTCTGCGATTTAGAAACACGTTTCTCCAAAAAGCTGCGTTTGCATATTCACTAGTGAATGGGAGTATAGCGTTTAATGAGAAATATCCGGCTCTAAAAAAAAAACGGAGCTATGTAGCAGAATGATTGTCAAGGTGTGTATTAAACTTACAGAGTTAAACAATTGTGAGAATTAGCAGTTCACTAACCCTTTCTTTGGAGAATCTGGAAAGACATATTTCCAGCCATGTACAGACTCTTAAGAATTAGCTTTAAGATCGCATCTAAATCAAACGAGAAACGTCTCTTTCAAACTGCTCCACTCTGTGTTGGTTCACCTTCAGAAGACGCATCTATGTTTAGATTCTGCGAGTTAGAAACACGTTTCTC
>NW_022449961.1:452-1528 GCF_009761245.1 Sapajus apella | reverse complement strand
ATTTTTTTTTTTTGAGACAGAGTCACACTCTTGCCCAGGCTGTAGTGCAATGGCTCGATCTCAGCTTACTGTAATCTCCGCCTTTTGGGTTCAAGCAATTCTCCTGCCTCAGCCTCCCGAGTAGCTGGGACTACAGGTGTGTGCCACCACACCCAGCTTAATTTTTTTTTTAATTTTATTTTTGAGAGACGGGGTTTCACCACGTTGGCCAGGCCAGTTTTGAACTCCTGACCTCAAGTGATCCTCCCGTCTTGGCCTCCCAAAGTGCTAGGATTACAGGCATGAGCCACCGGCCCAGCCTGAGACTCTGTTTCAAAAAAAAGCAAAAACTAGCCAGGCATGGTGGTGCATGCCTGTGGTCCCAGCTACTCAGGAGGCTGAGGGAGGAGGATGGCTCGAACTCAGAAGTTTGAGGCTGCAGTGAGTTATAATTTCACCACTGCACACCAGCCTGGATGACAGAGCAAGATCCTGTCAAAAGAAGTACAGGGACAGTAGACACCAGTTGAGTATTGGTAATACTCTATTGGTTCTTGATGAACATGAACCTCACTGAGGCCCCATCTGTGAACATCGGAGGTTTCTGTTTCTCAGCGACTGCCCCCTACCCCAAAAAGAGACATATGACAAGAGGTCCTGGGTTAGATGGCCTCAGTCCACAGGGCGGAAGGGACTCTGACAGCCTCTGTTTGCCCACAGTTCACTCTGGCTACAGAATGCTTTCGGCTGGGCTACTCGGCAGATGGCCACTGCAAGGGACACCGGGACCCCACACTACCCCAACCCCAGCGGCTGCAATGGGACCTTCCAGACCAGGTAAGGCTGGGTTTCTGGCCTTTCCTCCAAGTTCCAAGATTCCTAGCGTTGACACCAAACTCATCCCCACCCCCAACTGAAACCCACACTTCCCCCACCCTCCAAATCAGGCCAAATGCATCCACAACCTCTAACCCCAACCCTAACCTCATCTGTAGCCCAAACTCCAACCCTCCTCCCACTACCAATCCCATCCTCAACTCCAGCCCCATCTCTACCCTCTTCAGACTCAAAACCACCACTGTCCAACCCCAGCGCCA
>NW_022449961.1:0-442 GCF_009761245.1 Sapajus apella | reverse complement strand
ACCCAAGTTCTCCAGGTGACATCTGCAAACTTTGCAAACAAACGTGTTGATTTCATGTAGATTTAGACCAGCTTTTCCTAAACTTGAACTTGCATTGGACTCACCTGGATGGGATATTAAAATGCTGACTGGTGGACCCCGCCTGGAGAGATTCTGGCTTGTTAGGTCTCACAGGGGCCCAGGAATATGCATTTCCAACAAGCTCCCAGGCGCTGCTCCCAGGAGCCACCGTTTCAGAACTATTGTAATAGCTGGGAGGAAAGTGTCCCCTCAATAGAAACAATGGCTGTCATTTATTAAGCACCTACACCTACCAGTTTCCATGGAAAGTGACTTTGGAAGCTTGGTGCTGCCACAATGGGAGTGGCCTGGAGGGGGTGACAGAGCTCCTACTTTACAGATGACAAAAATGGGCTTCTCCATCTGACAGCCAAAAGACCAG
>NW_022449960.1:210-1528 GCF_009761245.1 Sapajus apella | reverse complement strand
TTATGTTTAAGTCTTTAATCCATCTGGAGTTAATATTCGTGTAAGGTGTCAGGAAGGGGTCCAGTTTCTGCTTTCCGCACATGGCTAGCCAGCTTTCCCAACACCATTTATTGAACAGGGAATCCTTTCCCCGTTGCTTGTTACACCATGGAATATTATGCAGCCATCAAAAACGATGAGTTTGGGTCCTTTGTGGGGACATGGATGAACCTGGAAACCATCATTCTCAGCAAACTGACAGAGGAGCAGAAGATCAAACACCGCATGTTCTCACTCATACGTGGGTGTTGAAAGATGAGAGAACATGGACACAGGGAGGGGAGCACTACACACTGGGGTCAGTTGGGGGGAAATAGGGAAATAGGGGAGGGACGTTGGGTGAACGATCACATAGTGCAGCAGTTTGAAAGAGACGTTTCTCGTATGATTTAGATGGGATCTTAAAGCTAATCCTTAAGAGTCTGTATATGGCTGGAAATATCTCTTTCCAGATTCTCCAAAGAAAGGGGTATTGAACTGCTACATTCACACAATTGTTTAACTCTTTAAGTTTAATATACACCTTGACAATCATTCTGCTACATAGCCCCGTTTTTGTTTTAGAGCCAGATATTTCTCATTAAACCCTATAATCCCATTGACTCAGGAGTATCCAAACGCAGCTTTTTGGAGAAACGTATTTCTAACTCGCAGAATCTAAACATAGATGCAACTTCCGAAGGTGAGCGAACACAGAGTGGAGCAGTTTGAAAGAGACGTTTCTCGTATGATTTAGATGCGATCTTATAGCTAATTCTTAAGAGTCTGTGTATGGTTTGAAATATCCCTTTCCAGATTCTCCAAAGAAAGGGTTTGTGAACTGCTACTTTCACACAATTGTTTAACTCTGTAAGTTTAATATGCATCTTGACAAACCTTCTGCTACATAGCTCCGTTTTTGTTTTAGAGCCAGACATTTCTCTTTAAACCCTATACTCCCATTCATTCAGGAATATCCAAACGCAGCTTTTTGAAGTAACGTTTTTCTAACTCGCAGAAGCTCAACATAGATGCAACTTCCGAAGGTGAACGAACACACAGTGGAGCAGTTTGAAAGAGACGTTTCTCGCATGATTTAGATGCAATCTTAACGCTAATTATAAGAATCTGTATATGGATGGAAAAATCTCTTTCGAGATTCTCCAAACAAACGGATGGTGAACTGCTACATTCACACAATTGGTTACCGCTGTAAGTTTAATATACACGTTGACAATCATTCTGCTACATAACTCCGTTTTTGTTTTAGAGCCAGATATTTCTCATTAAATCCTATACT
>NW_022449960.1:0-110 GCF_009761245.1 Sapajus apella | reverse complement strand
GTATGATTTAGATGCGATCTTAAAGCTAATTCTTAAGAGTCTGTAAATGGCTGGAAATATCTCTTTCCAGCCATTTACAGACTCTTAAGAATTAGCTTTAAGATCGCATC
>NW_022449959.1:0-1528 GCF_009761245.1 Sapajus apella | reverse complement strand
ACACCTCTAGTCCCAGCTACTTCAGAGTCCTAGGCAGGAGGATCACTCGAGCCCAGGAGATCAACGCTGCAGTGAGCCATGTTCACACCACTGCACTCCACCATGAGTGACAGAGTGAGACCCTGTGTCAAAACAAACAAAAACCTCAACAGGCCTCCATTGCATATGCAGTCACCTAAGTAGCCAAGATTTAGAGAAATGTCTTTCACAAATGCAGATGTACAAAACGGACATGTCTTCATTTATTGAGGGAGTTTCAGTGTTTTTTATGTACCGATGCTTACATACGCAGTGAACGTTGTGAGGCTGGGTTTGGTGGCTCATTCCTGTAATCTCAGCACTGTGGGAGGCCGAGGTGGACAGATCACTTAAGTTTAGTAGTTTGAGACTAGCCTGGCCAATGTGGAGAAACCCCATTTCTATTAAATATACAAAAATTAGCCAGGCATGATGGCAGGTGCCTGTAATCCCAGCTACTCGGGAGGCTGAGGCAGGAGAATCGCTTGAGCCCAGGAGGTTGCAGTGAGCCTAGGTTGTGCCACTACACTTCAGCCTGGGTGACAGAGTGAGACTCCCTCTCGAAAAACAAAGTTAACATTTTGATAATGCACTTTTGGGGAGTCACGTATCTGATGTCCAAGGCAGTGGAGGGAATGGCTGCCTCAGCTCTATGAGAGACTGGTCTGCCTTCTGGATTTGTTCTGTCTGGGTCCCTGGCTGATGGATGGTGCCTGCTGACTCGAGGGCAGATCTTCCCTTCCTAGTCCACTCAAACTCACACAGTCATTTTCTCAGAAAACACCCTCCCAGACACACCCCAAATCATCTTTTACCTTTTTTCCATGTGTTCTTTCATTCAGTCAATATGACAACTACAATTTTGATGGTTTTTTGGTTTTTTGTTTTTTTTTGGTTTTTTTGAGACAGAATCTTGCTTTGTTACCCAGGCTGCAGTGCAGCGGCTGGCACTCAGCTCACTGCAGCCTGAACCACCCATGCTCAAGCGATCCTCCTCCCTCAGCCTCCAGAGTAGTGGGACTACCAGCAGGCACTACCACACCCAGCTAATTTTTGTAGAGATGGGATTTTGCCATGTTTTCCAGGCTGGTCTTGAACTTTTAGACTCAAGCAAACTGCCCGCCTTGTCTTCCCAAAGTTCTGGGGTTTCAGGATTTCAGTCGTGAGCCACCTTGCCTGATTGAAACCTAAAATTAAGTCCCCAAGCCCATCTGTTTTCAACAAGGTAACCTCTATCTCCTCAACCCATGCTTAATTTATAAATAAATAATAAGGTAGTAGTTGACCTGTCATGATTCAACTAGCATGATGCAAGTATCTGGCATACAACTGAAAACACATCCCTTCCCGAGAATTCATCTCAGGATTTCAACATAATGGATTTAAATTTTGGGGGATTATAATTTTTGAGATTTTAGATGTGAGGGATTTTGATCTTTTGGGGTTTAACCTATTTTACAGCAGAGCAGACTGAGTCGCAGAGAGGGGATGTGAACTGCCCAAGGTCTCA
>NW_022449958.1:0-1528 GCF_009761245.1 Sapajus apella | reverse complement strand
ATTTAACCATTCTTTAAATATTTCAAATTACTGGGAACAAGCCACATCCCAGGGTGTATCTTCTTTTTCTTTTCTTTTTTCCTTTATTTTACTTTAAGTTCTGGGGTACATGTGCAGATCTTGCAGGACTGTTACATAGGTATACACATGCCATGGTGGTTTGCTGCCTCCATCCCTCCATCACTTACGTTAGGTATTTCTCCTAATGCTATTTTTTCTCAATCTCCCCATCCCCTGCTATCCCTCCCTCGCCCCCCACCCTCAGCAGACCTCAGTTTGTGACGTTCCCCTCCTGTGTCCTTGTGCTCTCATTGTTCGGCATTCTCTGAGTGAAAACATGTGGTGTTTGGTTTTCTGTTCTTATGTCAGTTTGCTGAGAATGATGCTTTCCAGCTTCATCCATGTCCCTGCAAACGACATGAGCTCATCCTTTTTTATGGCTGCATAGTATTCCGTGGTGTATATGTGCAACTTTTTCTTTATCCACTGTGTTATTGATGGGCATTTGGGTTGATTGTAAGTCTTTGCTATTGTAAACAGTGCCACAATGATCATACGTGTGTATGTGTCTTTATAATAGAAGGATTTATAATCCTTTGGGTATATACCCAGTAATGGGATTACTGGGTCAAATGATATTTCTATTTCTAGATCCTTGAGGAATCACCATACTGTCTTCTACAATGACTGAAGTAATTTATATTCCCACCAACAGTGTAAAAGCATTCCTATTTCTCCACATCCTCTGCCACATCTGTTGCCTTCTGATATTTTAATGATCGCTATTCTAACTGGCGTGAGATGGTATCTCAATGTGATTTTGATTTGCATTTTCTAATGACCAGTGATGATGAGAATTTTTTCTGTTTGTTGGCCACATAAATGTCTTCTTTTGAAAAGTGTCTGTTCATAGCCTTTGCCTACTCTTTGATGGGGTTGCTTTTTCTCTCATATAGTTGTTTTGGTTCTTTATCGATTCTGATTATTAGTTTTTTGTCAGATGGGTAACTTGCAAAATGTTTTTCCCATTTTGTTGGTTTCTGATTCATTCTAATGATTGTTTCTTTTGCTGTGCAGAAGCTCTTAAGTTTAATTAGATCTATTTTGTCTATTTGGGCTTTTGTTTCCAATGCTTTTGGTGTTTAACTCATGAAGTCCTTGCCTATGCCTATGTCCTGCATGGTGTTTCCTAGGTTTTCTTCATGGGTTTTATGGTGTTAGGTTTATGTTTAAATCTTTCATTTATCTGGAGTTAATTTTTGTAGAAAGTGTAAGGAAGGAGTCCAGTTTCAGCTTTCTGCACATGGCTAGCCAGCTTCCCAACACCATTTATTAAACAGGGAATCCTTTCCCCATTGCTTGTTTTTGTCAGGTTTGTCAAAGATCAGATGGCTGTAGATGTGTGACATTGCTTCTGAGGCCTCTGTTCTGTTTCGTTTGTCTATATCTCTGTTTTGGTACCAGTACCATTCTGTTTTGATTATTGTAGCCCTGTAGTATAGTTTGAAGTCAGGTAGTGTGATGCCTC
>NW_022449957.1:0-1528 GCF_009761245.1 Sapajus apella | reverse complement strand
AAAAAAAAAACAATTAGCGAGGCACAGTGGTGCACACCTGTAATCCCAGCTACTTGGGAGGGGGAGGCAGGAGAATCACCTGAATCTGGGAGGCGGAGATTACAGTGAGCTGAGATCCTGTCACTGCGCTCCAGACTGGGTGACAGAGCAAGACAGCCTCAAAAAGAAAAAAAAAAAAAAAAAAAAAAACAAATGGCCTAAGTTAGAAATTCCATTGAACTGTAAGTGAACTAAACACTCCAAATGAAAGTGAGATAGTGAGACTGAATTTTAAGAAACCCAAAAACATGACCCACCTATCTTATGTGTAGAAGAGGCACCCTTTAAATACAAAAACATAGCTAAGATGAAAACAACAGGATGAAAAAAGATGTCTATGTAAACATTAGTTATAAGAAAGCTCTATTAACATTAGATAAATAGATAAGTAATATGTGGGCTTCCTACTTCTTTGACCGAACAATTAAAAACAAAATAAGAAGTTGGTGCAGTGGCTCAGGCCTGCAATCCCAGCACTTTGGGAGGCCGAGGTGGGCAGATCACCAGAGGTCAGGAGTTCAAGACCAGCCTGGCCAACATGGTGAAACCTTGTCTGTACTAAAAATACAAAAATTAGCCAGGCACAATGGCGGGTGTCTTTAACCCCAACTACCTGAGAGCCTATGGGAGAATGGCTTGAATCTGGGAGTCACAGGTTACAGTGAACCGAGATTATGCCATATACTCCAGCCTGGGTGAGAGAGTGAGACGCCATCTCAAAAACAAACAAATAAACAAATACCAGAGAATGGTACACTTTAAACTGCTGCATTTTGTGGTATGTGAATTACATGTCAATTTCCTAAACGACTGATAGAAGGAAGGCACTGAAAATTACATTTTGGTTTTGTAATTAAGCAAGAGATTTCTTCCTCTCTCCCCCAAAAATGTCCTCTTTCAGTTTCTGCAAACTTCCTCCTTCCCTCCCCTATCCATCCACCCAGAGGAACTTTTATCTGTTCCCACCCAACCAGATTAGAAGCCTTTGTTTTTCTTTTAATTTGAGGCCTGGTAGGTAAATTAGAAGTCCCAAGTCAAGAAAGAGAGGCATTCCAGAGCCCTGTTCCATCTGAGCCTCCCATACCCCATGACTCACTTTACCACATAAAACGCCTCTCTTCTGGTTTACCATCTGAAAGAATGAATAAACTTATTTTTCTTATTCACCAATAATTTATATAAACCAAAAATTACAAACAAGGGTGTCCTTAGCAACCTGATATCATTCTCTTCAAATACCAATTGCTCTCAGTAAAGGGATTGTCTTTCCAGACAACATCAATTCACTTGGAAATCTCACTTAAAACAGAAAAGTTAAGGTCTTCAAAGGTTTGCTGTGGGCAAAGCATTTGCAGAAATGCATGGGGCTGAAGGTCAAAGGCAAAGAAAACAAAGCATAAGTTATTTTGCTCTCATATTGTTTGTCCTTGTATGCCCATGGTTAGTGAAATCTGCTTTTGAAGGTTTTTTTTTTTTTTTTTTTTTTTGG
>NW_022449956.1:0-1528 GCF_009761245.1 Sapajus apella | reverse complement strand
AGACTGCATTTAAAACACAGGAGAAACGTGTATTTCAAACTGCTCTGCTTTCTATTCGTTCACCTTAGGAAGTTGCGTCTATGTTTAGATTCAGTGAGTTAGAATCACGTTTCTTCTAAAAGCAGCATTTCGATATTCCAGTGTGAAAGAGCCTGCAGGCCGTCATCAGAAACATCTTGCTCTAAAACAAAAACGCAGCTATCTAGCAGAATGATTGTCAAGTTGTAAAATCATCTTATGGAGTTAAATTGATGTGTGTGTGCAGAGGGTCTGAAACCTTTTCTTCCGGTAATCTAGAAACAGATATTTCCAGCCTTACAGAGGCATTTGAGAACTAGCAGTAAGACTGCGTTTAAAACACAGGATATACGTCAAGTTCAAACTGCTCTGCTTTGTTTTCGTTCACCTTAGGAAGTTGCACCTATGTTTAGATTCAGCGAGTTAGAAACACTTTTCTTCTAAAAGCTGCGTTTGGATGGTCCAGATTCACTGAGACTAAAGGCGGTAATGAGAAATAACTTGCTCTAAAACAAAAACGTAGCTATCTAGCAGAATGGTTGTCAAGCTGTACCATCTTCTTACAAAGTTAAACTGATGTGTGCTTGCAGCAGTTCAGAAATCCTTTGCTTCGAGAATCTGGAGACAGATATTTCCTGCCATTTACAGGCATTTAAGACCTAGCGGTAAGACTGCATTTAAAACACAGGAGAAACGTGTATTTCAAACTGCACTCCTTTCTATTCGTTCACCTTAGGAACTCGCACCTATGTTTAGATTCAGCGAGTTAGAAACACGTTTCTTCTAAAAGCAGCATTTGGATATTCCAGTGTGAAAGAGCCTGCAGGCCGTAATCAGAAACATCTTGCTCTAAAACAAAAACGCAGCTGTCTAGCAGAATGGTTGTCAAGTTGTAAAATCATCTTATGGAGATAAATTGATGTCTGTGTGCAGAGGTTCTGAAACCTTTTCTTCGGATAATCTGGAAACAGATATATCCAACCTTACACAGGCATTTTAGAACTAACTGTAAGACTGCCTTTAAAACACTGGAGAAACGTCAAGTTCAAACTGCTCTTCTTTGTGTTCGTTCACCTTAGGAAGTTGCATCTATGTTTAGATTCAGCGAGTTAGAAACACTTTTCTTCTAAAAGCTGAGTTTGGATATTTCAGAATGACTGAGACCAAAGGCGGTAATGAGAAATAACTAGCTCTAAAACAAAAACGCAGCTATCTAGCAGAATGGTTGTCAAGCTGTACAATCTTCTTACAAAGTTAAGCTGATGTGTGTTTGCAGCAGTTCAGAAATCCTTTGCTTCGAGAATCTGGAGTCAGATATTTCCTGCCGTTTACAGGCATATGAGAACTAACAGTAAGACTGTGTTTAAAACACTGGAGAAACGTCTTATTCAAACTGCTCTGCTTTGTGTTCGTTCACCTTAGGAAGTTGCATCTATGTTTACCTTCAGCGAGTTAGAAACACGTTTCTTCTAAAAGCTGCGTTTGGATATTCCAGAATGACTGAGACTAA
>NW_022449955.1:1154-1528 GCF_009761245.1 Sapajus apella | reverse complement strand
TCTGAGGGTGCAATGAAGGCGTGAAGCACTTTGGGAGGTGTCCAGACACACAGGTAGGCTTGCTACGGAGCAGAGCTCCACCCTTGGGGTGTGCTCCTTGTCATCATGAGCCATGTCTTATCGAATGAATCATATTTCATATGCAAGCATGGTCTTCGTCTGACTGGGCTGTGGTTTTGAATCCGCGCAGCCTCGACCATGCTTTCACTGGAGAGCCATGAGTCATTTCGTTCTACTTAATAACGTGTGGGCTTGAGGAGGAGCCAGCATTGGATTAGAAGGAGGGAGAATGGACGTGTGAATTAGGGAAAGGTGTCTCTTCCTTGGCAGCATGGATGGCTTCAAAGCCCACCTCATACTACTCAGTATTTGGC
>NW_022449954.1:0-1528 GCF_009761245.1 Sapajus apella | reverse complement strand
TGGCTGCATAATATTCCATGGTGTATATGTGCCACATTTTCCCTATCCAGTCTATCGTCGATGGGCATTTGGGTTGGTTCCAGGTCTTTGCTATTGTAAACAGTGCTGCAATGAACATTCTTGTGCACGTGTCCTTATAGTAGAACAATTTATAATCCTTTGGATATATACCCAGTAATGGGATTGCTGAGTCAAATGGAATTTCTATTTCTAGGTCCTTGAGGAATCGCCACACTGTCTTCCAAAATGGTTGAACTAATTTACACTCCCACCAACAGTGTAAAAGTGTTCCTATTTCTCCACATCCTCTCCAGCATCTGCTGTCTCTAGATTTTTTAATGATCACCATTCTAACTGGCATGAGATGATATCTCAATGTAGTTTTGATTTGCATTTTTCTGATGACCAGTGATGATGTGAATTTTTTCATATGTTTGTTGAGTATGTCTTCCCTTGTAAAGTATCCGTTCATATCCTTTGCCCACTTTTGAATGGGCTTGTTTTTCTCTTGGAAATCTGTTTTAGTTCTTTGTAAATTCTGTATATCAGCCCTTTGTCAGATGGGTAAACTGCAAAAATTTTTTCCCATTCTGTTGGTTGCCGATTCACTCTAATAACTGTTTCTTTTGCCGTGCAGAAGGGTATTCACTTTGTCTTTGATTTTCTGTATTTTTATACGCTGTTATTCTGGGTAAATTTTTTATATTTAGCTTATTCAGCGTTCTCTGAGATTTCTTCATCTATGTATGGTTGGGGTCTGGTATTAATTTTGGAAAATTTTCAGCTATTATTTTTTAAATACTTTTTTCTGAGAAATAGTCTTTTCTTTCCTCAAAATATTATCATTATGTGTAAGTTACACATTTTGAAATTGCCCACTGTTTTGTATGTGCTGATCTATTTATTTTCCTTTCTCCCCTCCTCCTTCTTTTCTTTCTTCTCTTCTTCTTTTATCTTCTTCATTGACTTCTGTATCTTTTTTTGCATTTCAATTTAGTAAGTATTTATTAAAATATCTTGTAGCTCAGTGATTCATTCCTGGCTAGTCCTGGCTAGTTGAGCACATCAAATGTTCCTTGTTTCTCACTCTAGTTTTTTGGTGCTTCTATTACTATTTTAATTGGCATGTCATAATTGCATATATTTTTAAGGTACAATGTATTATTTTGATACAAATTTTAAATGTAATAATCAAATCAGGGTAATAGCAAATTCATCATCTCAAATGTCTATTATTTCATTGGTTTGAGAGCATTTAAATTTCAGTTTTCTAGCTATTTGAAAACATACAATATGGTGTTGATTACAGTTACCTTACAATTCTATAAACGCTAGAATTCATTATTTATTTTTAGATGTAATTATATATCCATTAATCTTTTCTGTTTTTATCACTCTCTTTTGACTAGATATAATTTTATATTTATTAATATTCTTTTCTGTTAGTATTTTTGATATTTAGCACTTTCTTTTGGTTATTTCTTAGAAATTCCATCTCTCTGCTTATATTATCCATCTATTATTGCAT
>NW_022449953.1:0-1528 GCF_009761245.1 Sapajus apella | reverse complement strand
TGCTGAGAATGATGGTTTCCAGGTTCATCCATGTCCCTACAAAGGACACAAACTCATCTTTTTTGTTGGCTGCATAATATTCCATGGTGTATATGTGCCACATTTTCCCTGTCCAGTCTATCATCGATGGACATTTGGGTTGGTTCCAGGTCTTTGCTATTGTAAACAGTGCTGCAATGAACATTTGTGTGCATGTGTCCTTATAGTAGGACGATTTATAATCCTTTGGATATATACCCAGTAATGGGATTGCTGGGTCAAATGGAATTTCTATTTCTAGGTCCTTGAGGAATCGCCACACTGTCTTCCACAATGGTTGAACTAATTTACACTCCCACCAACAGTGTAAAAGTGTTCCTATTTCTCCACATCCTCTCCAGCATCTGTTGTCTCCAGATTTTTTAATGATTGCCATTCTAACTGGTGTGAGATGGTATCTCAATGTTGTTTTGATTTGCATTTCTCTGATGACCAGTGATGATGAGCATTTTTTCATATGTTTGTTGCCCTCATGAATGTCTTCTTTTGTAAAGTATCTGTTCATATCCTTTGCCCACTTTTGATTGGGCTTGTTAGTTTTTTTCTTGTAGATCTGTTTTAGTTCTTTGTAAATTCTGGATATCAGCCCTTTGTCAGATGGGTAACCTGCAAAAACTTTTTCCCATTCTGTTGGTTGCCAATTCACTCTAATGACTGTTTCTTTTGCTGTGCAGAAGCTGTGGAGTTTGATTAGGTCCCATTCATCTATTTTGGCTTTTGTTGACAATGCTTTTGGTGTTTTGGTCATGAAGTCCTTGCCTACGCCTATGTCCTGAATGGTTTTGCCTAGATTTTCTTCTAGGGTTTTTATGGTGTTAGGTCTTATGTTTAAGTCTTTAATCCATCTGGAGTTAATTTTAGTGTAAGGTGTCAGGAAGGGGTCCAGTTTCTGGTTTCTGCACATGGCTAGCCAGCTTTCCCAACACCATTTATTGAACAGGGAATCCTTTCCCCATTGCTTGTTTTTGTCTGGTTTGTCAAAGATCAGATAGTTGTAGATATGTTGTGTTGCCTCGGAGACCTCTGTTCTGTTACATTGGTCTATATCTCTGTTTTGGTATCAGTACCATGCTGTTTTGATTACTGTAGCCTTATAGTATAGTTTGAAGTCTGGTAGTGTGATGCCTCCCGCTTTGTTCTTTTTGCTTAGAATTGACTTGGCTATGCGGGCTCTCTTTTGGTTTCATATAAAGTTTAAGGTGGTTTTTTCCAGTTCTGTGAAGAAGGTCATTGGTAGCTTGATGGGGATAGCATTGAATCTGTAAATTACTTTGGGCAGTATGGCCATTTTCACGATATTGATTCTTCCTAACCATGAACATGGAATAATTTCTCCACCTGTTTATGTCCTCTCTTATTTTGTTGAGCAGTGGCTTGTAGTTCTCCTTGAAGAGGTTCTTTACATTCCTTGTTAGTTGTATTCCTAGGTATTTTACTCTCTTTGTGGCAATTGTGAATGGAAGTTTGTTTTGATTTGGCTCTCTTTAAG
>NW_022449952.1:0-1529 GCF_009761245.1 Sapajus apella | reverse complement strand
TGTGTTGTCCTCCCAAGTAGTTGTGACTGATCTCGAGTCCCCGTCAGGGTTGACTCTGCCTTTAAGTGAGCCTCCCACTGAACATCCAGTACTACAGCGAGAAAGCTGATAGTATTTGTTTCCTTACTGACTGTGTTTGTAGACAAATGTGCATGTAACTTCATGCTAAATGAAATAAAATTTTGTTGGTTAAAAAAATAAAAGAGACTCTTTCTCCCATTAAATTATCTTGGCAACCTTGTCAAAAATCAATTGACATCTGGATTCTCAGCTCTGGTCCATTGACCTATATGTCTATTCCATGCCGGTACATAGAGTCTTCATTACTGTTGGTTTGTAGTAAAATTTGAAATCTAGCAGTGGGAGTACTGTACTTTGCTCTTCTTTTTACAAAATGGATTTGGTTATTCTGAATCCTTTCTATTTTCATGTGAATTTTAGAGTCAGTTTTTGGTTTCTGGAAACAAAAGCAACTTGAATTGTGATAGAATTGGAATTGATCCTGTAGATCAACTTAGGGAATACTGCCATCTTGATTATATTAAGGTTTTCAATGAATTTCAAGTATTGCCATCTTGATAATACTATGTTCTTCCCATATTAAAGAACATGTGATGTACTTCCGTTTGTTTAGGTTCTCTTAAATTTCTTCCAA
The DNA here is from genome assembly GCF_009761245.1 of Sapajus apella. Classification (NCBI taxonomy): domain Eukaryota; kingdom Metazoa; phylum Chordata; class Mammalia; order Primates; family Cebidae; genus Sapajus; species Sapajus apella. The sequence continues at coordinate 874 of NW_022449952.1, read as the reverse complement.
TACTCTTATTGTTTTCATACTATATCTTGTGCTTCATTTCTTGGAGTTACTACCATTATTTTGTTTTTTTGATGCTGTTATAAATGAAATTGTTTTCCTAATCTCATTTCCAGAATGTTTATTTCTAGGGAATAAAACTACAATTGCTTTTCGTATATCCAGTTGTGCTTTGTTATCTATGGGGAATCGGTTCTGAGACCCCCACAGATATCAAATGTTGCAGAGACTCAAGTCCTGCAGTTGGCTCTTTGGAACCCATGTATACAAAACATCAGGCCTCTATCCACAGATTTCACGTCTTTTGAATTCTGCATTTTGATCTGCATTTGGTTTCAGAGGTAGAACCTTTGGATATCAAAGGCTGATTGTATTTGTATGTTGAGAGATAATGGGCATTCCATTATCTCTCATACATACTAATTCATTTCACAACGATACTGATGTGAAAATACAAGAGATATTCATTTTGTTTGTTAATTGGTAGACTTTGCATAAAGCAGTAAATGTTGCAGGATACTTTTGGGAGGGAATCAGCATTCGCTGCCTACTGCTACGGATCTGTGACTACGCCAGATGCTCTGCATAAGTGGTCTTAGAATATAATTAGCAACAGAGGCAGAACTCCTTTGTGGCTGTTTGTTGTCTTGAGGGTGAAGATGTATCCTTAACCCAAAAGGTCCTGCAAGGTCTGGTCCCTCCCTGCTTCTTTTGCCTCATTTCCCATCAAGCTGTCCCTTGCCCTTTGGTTCCCTCTACCTCTCAGTTCCTTGGAACTGTCCTGCACCCTCTGGTCACAAGGAATTTGCCCCAACCTCTCTCTGCCTGGTGTACTCTCTGTGCTCCTCAGGTTTTTCCTCTAGCTGTGTGTCCTTGA
>NW_022449951.1:0-1529 GCF_009761245.1 Sapajus apella | reverse complement strand
TTGCCTCCTCTTGGGTCCCTATTGGGAAGACTCAATGACCCATGAATTCTTTCCTGTTTCTGCATGATGACAATTTTCTGAGAAAATGCTACTGGCAACCTGGGTTACAGGATAATTAAATGCCAATTTGCCTTGGAAATTAGAGATTAAGTATTGCTCCAAAGATATTTGCTCACATTCTAGAGTGGTAAATCCAGAGAATCTTATTTCCCTGGAGACATTTGGGTTGTAAGTCTATGGACTACTTGGGGATGGAGAGTCAGTGCCGCAATTCTACTCTGGCTGATAGTATTGCTGTGAGCAAGACATGGGCTGCTCTGATCCAGAGGTTTAATGCATCTGTCACGATAGGCATACACATAGACACAGACACAGACACACATAGACAAAGGCATAGACTTAGAAACCGACCCAGACACACACATTCACATAGACATAGACATACAGACACAGACACAGACACACACATACACACAAACATAAACATAGACAAAGACATAGACATGGAAACACACAAACGCAAATACTCATAAACATAGACAAAAACAGACGCAGGCACAAACAGAGATATAGATGTGGCACTGACACAGACATAGCCGTAGGTGAAGACATAGTGACAGACACAGAGAAAAAGCACGGACACAGTCATACACTGAGACAAACACACAAACACATTGACACAGATACGGACACAGATGTGCATATAGACATAGACACGGATGAAAATATAGACAAAGACAAAGACATGAACATAGACACAGAAAGACAGGATAAGCCAGGGACGGTGGCTCACGCCTGTAATCCCAGCACTTTGGGAGGCCAAGGTGGGCAGATCACCTGAGGTCAGGAGTTCAAGATCAGCCTGATCAACATAGATAAACCATGTCTCTACCAAAAATACAAAATTAGCTGGGTGTGATGGCTCATGCCTGTAATCTCAGCTAGTCAGGAGGCTGAGGCAGGAGAATCGCTTGAACCCAGGAGGCGGAGGTTTCGGTGAGCTGAGATGGCGCCATTGCACCCCAGATGGGGCAACAAGAGAAAAAAAAAAAAAAAGAAAAAAGAAAGAAAAGAAAAGTCAGGACAAAGGCACAGAACGGACAAAGACAAGGACGCAGATACAGACAAAGACATATGATATGGTCAGTGACAAAGGCAGACGTAAACATAGCATAGTCATAGAGACACAAACTCAAACAGACAAAGATATAGAAAGACACAGGTACAACATAAACATAGACCCAGCCATAGATATAGAGGTAGATGTATAAATTAAAATGTGGCCAATTAGCTCATTGACTTGTAATAGAGCAAACCCTCAGACGTGTCAGTTTCAAACCTAGCAGTTTCCTGCTAAGTGCACTACACAGAGTCATCTCTAAAACCTGTCTCTGATGTGTCCCTCGCTTCCTCAGTCACCTTCCATGGCTCCCCAGTGCCCTTTGGATCAAGTTCAATTCTTTCATGCGACATTTTGCATAAAGCTCCCTTCTGCTTCTTGAATTCAGGTCCCAGAGAAGCCCACCTTG
>NW_022449950.1:0-1529 GCF_009761245.1 Sapajus apella | reverse complement strand
TCTTGTAGAGCTGGCCTGGTGGTGACGAAATCTCTGAGTACTTGCATGTTCCCAAAGGATTTTATTTTTCCTTCACTTATGAAGTTTAGTTTGGCTGGATAGGAGATTCTGGGTTGAAAGTTCTTTTCTTTAAGGATGTTGAATATTGGCCCCCATTCTCTTCAGGCTTGTAGGGTTTCTGCTGAGAGATCTGCTGTGAGTCTGATGGGCTTCCCTTTGTGGGTAACCCGACCTTTCTCTCTGGCTGCCCTTAGTATTTTCTCCTTCATTTCGACCCTGGTGAATTTGACGATTATGTGCCTTGGGGTTGCTCTTCTTGACGAATATCTTTGTGGTGTTCTCTGTATTTCCTGGACTTGAATGTTTGCCTACGTTGCTAGGTTGGGGAAGTTTTCCTGGATAATATCCTGCAGAGTATTTTCCAGCTTGGATTCACTCTCTTCGTCGCATTCAGGTACGCCTATCAAACGTAGATTAGGTCTTTTCACATAGTCCCACATTTCTTGGAGGCTTTGTTCGTTCCTTTTTACTCTTTTTTCTCCAGTCTTGCCTTCCCGTTTTATTTCATTGAGTTGATCTTCGACCTCTGATATCCTTTCTTCTGCTTGGTCAAGTCGGCTGTTGATACTTGTGCATGCTTCACGAAGTTCTCGTGTTGCAGTTTTCAGCTCCATGAATTCACTTATATTCCTTTCTATTTTGTCCATTCTTGTTAGCATTTCGTCAAATCTTTTTTCAAGGTTCTTAGTTTCTTTGCATTTGGTTAGAACATGTTCTTTAAGTTCACAGAAGTTTCTTACTACCCACCTTCTGAAGTCTGATTCTGTCATTTCATCACACTCATTCTCCATCCAACCTTGTTCCCTTGCTGGCGAGGAGTTGTGATCCCTTTTAGGAGGAGAGGTGTTCTGGTTTCGGGTGTTTTCATCCTTTTTGCGCCGGTTTCTTCCCATCCTTAAGGATTTATCCACCTGTCGACTTTGTAGTTGCTGGCTTTCAGATTGGGTCTCAAATCTTTCAGATTGACGTTCTGTTTGTTGATGATGAGGTTATTTCTGCTTCTTGGTTTTCCTTCTGACAGTCTGGCCCCTCTGCTGTAGGTCTGCTGAGGTTCACTCCAGGCCCTGCTTGCCTGGGGTTCACCTGCAGCAGCTGTTGAACAGCAAGGGTTGTTACCAGTTTTCTTCTTCTTCTATCTTTGTCCCAGAAGGATACCCGCCTAGTGTCAATCTGATCTCTCCTCTATGAGGTGTCTTTTTGGATATATAGGGGTCAGGGAGCTGCTTGAGGAGACGGTCTTTTCTTTATAGGAGCTCAAATGGTGAGCTGTGAGCTCTGATGTTGTTCATTCAGAGCTGCTGGGCAGGTACTTTTAGGTCTGCTGCAGCAGAACTCATAAACTGCTTTTTGTTCCCAGGTGCTCTGTCCCAGGGATTTAGGGCTTTATTTATGAGTTTCCGTTATGCTGCTGCCTTCTTTCTTTTTTTTTTTTTTCTTTTTTTCCTTCAGACCTGCCCAGCCCAGCAAGG
>NW_022449949.1:0-1530 GCF_009761245.1 Sapajus apella | reverse complement strand
TTTGCAGAGCTCCCAGTCTTCTAAAGAGGCTGGTGGTGGGGAGGAAGTTTCAACAAAACAGAAGATTCTGGGTGCTCGAGCTTGGCAACAGAATACTTCCCTGTACTACTAAATGACAACATCTGACATGATGAATGACACACTTGAGCAACAGCTTTCACTGTTTCACTAGCAGTGTAACCGGACCACTAGGGTAGTGCTGTCGGATGTTGACTGAAACGTCAGTGGTTCAAGCCCATCAGTCACATGAATGTTTCTAGCTGACATGATCTTGCATCTGAAGAGTCTCTTCCTTGGACCAAATATATCTTAAAACTTCTCTTCAGGCCAGGTGCGGTGGCTTACGCCTATAATCCTAGCACTTTGGGAGGCTGAGGTGGGTGGATCACCTGAAGTCAGGAGTTCAAGACCAGCCTGGCCATCATGGTGAAACTCCATCTTATATAAACAAACAAACAAACAAACAAACAAACAGAAACTTCTCTTCTTCTTGTCTCTTGTCTATTTTCCAAAGTGCCTCTTTGTTGCTTGGAGCAAGAAAAGTCCATTTTTAATCTCCCCCCAACAAACATCTTCCCTTACTTATCCTGGTGTTTAGGGTTTTGAGTTTGTTTTCTCAGCTGCTCATATTTGGAACACTGGAAATTCCTAAAATGGAGAATGACAGAACCTGAGTCACACCTCTGGTGAAGCCACAGACTCTGGGGGAGAAACCTAATCTGCCAGGGTTTGAAGTTAAACACATTAATTTTCTGTGCCTCCATTTCTATATGTCAAATGCACTAAACCAGAATACTCAGCTTGTCCAATGTTTAAATGAGCTGTGCAGGAAAAGCGTGGAGCCCAATGCCTGTCACATAGTAATTGTTCAATACACATGAGCTCCTATCAGCGCCGTTGTCTCCAGCATTTCCATCATGTTTTGATCTTTTATACACCCTTCTTGATACAAGTGGATCATTCTTCAAGTCTTCTCTAACTGATGGCCATGAAATTGCTCCAATGTGTATTATTACAAACACAACTGCAGGGATCAGACCGACACATAGATCTGTCGTGCATCCCCCGTCTACTTCTCCGCAGATACCTGAAAATGGAATTGCCAGATTAAGGTATTTATACATTTCTGATTTTGCTAATTTCGGCTCAAATTACTGTGGAAAGACGATATAACAAGTCACATTTTTAACATTTTGTGAGAAGTCTTTTTTTTCTCCACCTTCTGGCCAAAACTGGGTAGCACTTGACTGCCATTTCCTCTGAACTTCCTTTTGCCAACATTTCTGTAGTCATACAGTGGGGACGTTTTATGCATGATATCAAACTCAAATCCTTAAATGAAAAGAGGGATTAACATGACTGTACACAAATTTATATTCAAAATGCAATGAATGGAAATATACATGTGTATGTAAATATATACACAAAAATATATGGCCCAAAATTTTTTTATTTAGGATACTTCATCAAAGTTATGTATACTTGAAAATTTGTTTAGTAAAACAGCCGTCCCCATGTGTACTCCCAGAG
>NW_022449948.1:0-1530 GCF_009761245.1 Sapajus apella | reverse complement strand
TTTTTTTTTTTTGAGACGGAGTTTCACTCATGTTACCCAGGCTGGAGTGCAATGGCGCGATCTCGGCTCACCGCAACCTCCGCCTCCTGGGTTCAGGCAATTCTCCTGCCTCAGCCTCCTGAGTAGCTGGGATTACAGGCACGCGCCACCATGCCCAGCTGAGTATTTATTTTTTTTGAGACAGAGTCTCCCTGTGTTGCCCACACTGGAGTACAGTGGAACAATCACAGCTCACTGCAGCCTCCAACTCCTGGGCTCAAGCCATCGTCCCACCTCGGCCTCCTGAGTAGCTGAGTCTACAGGTGTGTGCCATGATGCCCAGCTAATTTTAAAATCTTTTGTAAAGAGCAGTTTTTGCCATGTTGCCTAGGCTGGTCTTGAACTCCTGGGCTCAAGCAGTTCTCCTGCCTTCGGCTCCCAAAGTGCTGGGATTACAGGCGTGAGCCACCAAGCCCAGCCCAGCATTTTTTTTTTTTTTTGAGATGGAGTCTCACTCTGTCACCCAGGTTGGAGTGCAGTGACGTGATCTCGGCTCACTGCAACCTCTGCCAGCCGGGTTCCAGTGATTCTCCTGCCTCAGCCTCCGGAGTAGCTGGGATTACAGGCGCATGCCACCACACCCAGCTAATTTTTGTATTTTTAGTAGAGTCGGGGTTTCACCATCTTGGCCAGGCTGGCCTTGAACTCCTGACCTTGTGATCCACCCACCTTGGCCCTCCAAAATGCTGTGATTACAGGTGTGAGCCACCAGGCTCGGCCCTGGCCCTCATTTTAAGTATAATATATGATCATTAACAATAGTCACCACGCTGTACAATAGAGCCTTTGAACTTATTCCTCCTATCTAACTGATGTTTTGTACCCTTTGACCAACATTTCCCCAACCACTACCCCTAGCCACCAGCCCCTGGTAACTACCATCTTACTCTTTCTCTCTCTTTTCTTTTCTCTCTCTCTTTCTTTCCTTCCTTCCTTTCTTTTCTTTTTCAGGGTCTAACTCAGTCACTCAGGCTTGAGTGCAGTGCAATCACAGCTCACTGCAACCTCCGCCTCCCTGGCTCAAGCGATACTCCTGTCTCAACCTCCCAAGTTGCTGGGACTACAGGTGTATACCACCATGCCCAGCTAATTTTTGTATTTTTCCCCATGTTGCCGAGGCTTGTCTCAAACTCCTGGGCTCAAGCTATCCACCCGCCTTAACCTCCTAAAATGCTGAGATTACAAGTGCGAGCCACCACACCAGGCCTCTACTCTCTTATTTATTTATTTTATTTTATTTTTTTTTTTGAGACGGAGTTTCGCTCGTTACCCAGGCTGGAGTGCAATGGCGCGATCTCGGCTCACCGCAACATCCGCCTCCCGGGTTCAGGCAATTCTCCTGCCCCAGCCTCCTGAGTCGCTGGGATTACAGGCACACGCCACCATGCCCAGCTAATTTTTTTTTGTATTTTTAGTAGAGATGGGGTTTCACCATGTTGACCAGGATGGTCTCGATCTCTTGACCTCGTGATCCACCCGCCTCAGCCTCCC
>NW_022449947.1:473-1531 GCF_009761245.1 Sapajus apella | reverse complement strand
TTTTAGAAGAAACGTGTTTCTAACTCGCTGAGTCAAATCATAGATGCAACTTCCTAAGGTGAACGAACACACAGCCGAGAAGTTTGAAACAGACGTTTCTCCTGTGGTTTAGATTCGATCTTACCGCTAATTCTTAAGAGCCTGTATATGGTTTTAAATCATTATTTCCAAACTCTCCAAAGAAAGGGTTTCTCAACTGCTCCATTCACATATCTGTTTAACTCTGTACGTTGAATATACACTTTGAGAATCATTCTGCTACATAGCCTTGTTTTTGTTTTAGAGCCAGATATTTCTCATTACTTCCTATACTCCCATGGACTCAAGTATATACAAAGGCAGCTTGTAGAAGAAAAGTGTTTCTAACTCGCTGAATCTAAACATAGATGCAACTTCCTAAGGTGAACGAACACACAGCAGAGGAGTTTAAAACAGACGTTACTCCTGCAGTTTGGACACGATCATTGCTCTAATTCTTAAGTGCCTCCATATGGCTGATAATATCTCTTGCCAGATTCTCCAAATAAAGGGTTTCAGAACGGCTACATTCACACATCTGTTTAACTCTCTAAGTTGAATATGCGCCTTGACAATCATTCTGCTACATAGCTCCGTTTTTGTTTTAGAGCCAGATGTTTCTCATTACATCCTATACTCCTATTCACTCAGGAATATCCAAACGCAGATTTTGGAGGAAACCTGTTTCTAACTCGCTGAAGCTAATAATAGATGCAACTTCCTAAGATGAAAGAACACACAGCAGAGAAGATTGAAACAGCCGTTTCTCCTGTGTTTTAGATTCGATCTTACCGCTTATTCTTATGAGCCTGAATACGGCTGGAAATATCTCTTTTCAAACTCTCCAAAGAAAGGGTTTCTCAACTGCTCCATTCACACATCTGTTTAACTCTGTAAGTTGAATATACACCTTGACAATCATTCTGCTACATAGCTCCGTTTTTGTTTTAGAGCCAGAGATTTCTCATTACATCCTATACTCCCATTCACTCAGGAATATCCAAACACAGCTTTTAGAAGAAACGTGTTTCTAACCAGCT
>NW_022449947.1:0-373 GCF_009761245.1 Sapajus apella | reverse complement strand
GGGTTTCAGAACTGCTACATTCACACATCTGTTTAACTCTCTAAGTTCAATATGCGCCTTGACAATCATTCTGCTACATAGCTGCGTTTTTGGTTTAGAGCCAGATGTTTCTCATTACATCCTATACTCCTATTCACTCAGGAATATCCAAACGCAGATTTTGTAGGAAACCTGTTTCTAACTCGCTGAACCTAATAATAGATGCAACTTCCTAAGATGAAAGAACACACAGCAGAGAAGATTGAAACAGCCGTTTCTCCTGTGTTTTAGATTCGATCTTACCGCTTATTCTTATGAGCCTGAATACGGCTGGAAATATCTCTTTTCAAACTCTCCAAAGAAAGGGTTTCTCAACTGCTCCATTCACACATCT
>NW_022449946.1:0-1531 GCF_009761245.1 Sapajus apella | reverse complement strand
TCTAGAAAGCCACATGGAAAATGTCATAATTGCACTCCTTGGGATTGTCTACCCTGTCCATACATCCTACATCTTGAAGGGAAGTTTCCTTTTTGTACTACGGCCATGTACCTCGGTGCCTGAGGCCGATCTACCTTGGGAGATTTTAGAGCTCTGGTACAGTGAGCTAGAATTTTGATAGACTCAGGAATGGTACCTGAAGCATGATCTATATTTTGACAACTGAAATATCCTGTGTTTTCAATACCTAGTGGTAACCCATGTGGGGATCTTACTAGGGCGAAGTATGTTTTGGGGCTAAGAGCTATCCTGATGGTACCTCCTCAGGGTCCCGCTGAGTTGCCCAGCATCCAGTGAGCAGCTCTGCACTGACAGTGGCTTCTCAGGTTGCATCCTGAATGTTGTTATTTTTCCAGGCTGCTTCATCTATGCAGGATAATTCCACAGCCTGGGCCAGGAATCTGCTTACCCCCATCCAGATACTATGTCCACTGTAAGGATAACTCATTGCAACCTGCTGGTGCTGTGTGGCCTGTACCCACCCCGCCCTCTGACCTTCAGCTTCATTTGGACTGGAAGTGCCCATGTGTGGTGAGAACTAAAAGCCGAACCCTTCCTTTATGACTGGACAAGGAACAGTTGCTTTGTCAGTGTCAGTAGGTCTGGTCCACTGGCCCTAAAACACTGTGACCCTGCTTACAGCGGCTTCTAAGGTTAAGGAGAAGTAAGAAAATGGGATGTCCTCCACATCTCATTTTCATAGAGATTTCATTTACAACACTCATAGACTCTAGAATAAAGCTAGACACTCCTTTCATGCCTGGAGACTGATGTGACTTGGGTGTTAATTATGTGACCCATGCTTACGTGAAGTCGTGGTCTGATTGGTTCTGCTTAACAGTCTGTGGGGAAGAAACATTCTCCAGATTGATTTTTCACCTTCATAGGAGCAAGTAATTCCATCTGATGATTTAAATCTGCTCTGGCACTTCCTCAGAAAGGTCAGTCGCAGATGCAACAGCTTAAACACACCCGGAGGAGGCAAAGGACTGAGGGCAGAATGCACTGTGCTGGAAACCTTTGGCTCTCTTCTGATGCCTGTGCAAACACCGAAATGGACTGTCCCACAAAGTCTGGGTGCAGTGCTGATTGTGGTCAGCTCAGGAGCTTTGCTGCACAAGAAAGGTTCTAGTCTTGAATCCAAGAAGCATGTTTCTAAAACCATTCCCATCACCAGGATGTTAAAGTGCTTGGCTGTCTTGTTTCTGGGGCCCAAGGGTGAACCAAAGGGCTCTCTTCTGATGTGGAAGGAGCTGCTGGTTTTGCTTCCCAGGCCTTTGCTATTTTCAGGTTCTGGGGAAGTGTTTCCCAGAGCCTGGAAAGTGGTTGCCATAGAGACAGGGTGGAGGAATCTTGGAGTGAGCAATGTGTCAGGACAACTATTCCTGGGTGCTGGGTGAGGAATGTTCTGCTTGTGGGAGCTGTGCTGACTGACAGCTCATGAACAGCAGGGACCTCGTGGCTCACTCTG
>NW_022449945.1:0-1531 GCF_009761245.1 Sapajus apella | reverse complement strand
TGGCTGAGCTAGCGACACCCCGACTTCCTCACGAGTGGCTGAGCTAGTGACACCCCGACTTCCTCACGAGTGGCTGAGCTAGTGACACTCCGACTTGGGTTGTTCAGTGTACACACATTTTGTTTCATGGGCAAAATTATTTAAAAAAGGCACGAAGTCACCCTCAGGCTATGTGTAAAAGGTATATATGAACCATAAATGAATTTTGTGTTTAGATTTGGGTCTCATTCTCAAGATAGCTGATTATATATATGCAAATATTCCAAAATCTGGAAGAAAACAACAGTTTGAGCACTTGCGATCCCAAGCTTTTTGGGTAAGGGAGACTCAACCAGCAGTACAGGATTCGTACTGAAAAGAGCCGTCCCCTGTCCCCACCCTTCCTCATCCCTGCCTTCCGTCTCTGAGGTGAGGCTGTCATTGTATCTCTGTTGCTTCTGGTACTTGTCATTGTATTTCTAAATATGATGCTAATTTTGCCGATTTTTACAGTTTCGCCATATTTGTTAACTTTCTACTCTGGAAGCAGAGAGTTTAACTCTCTTATCATGCTTCTTCCTCTTCTCCTTCCCCACCCTCTCAGTTTGATTTTTGGTGACATTGGGATTTATTGTTTGTGATGTTATGACTCTAACTCTGGTTCCTGACTGAGTACCTGTCATGTAGAACTTGTTTCATCCTAGAGTTTTTCATCTGCGGGTGAGGCAGAGGGAGCTCGCTGCGTGGGTGGGGAGTAGGTGGGGGTGCGCCTGTGTTCTGCCCCCACACATCTGTTTCTGGGCTTCTTTACCCTCAGTTGGCCCCTCCCCGTTGGCGTCCCTTTGGCAGCCATTATCCATGCTGCTGCGCCGGTGCCCGCTCCTGTGTCTGCTGTCCAGCCTTCAGATTTCTGCTGATATTTCTTGTCTGCTGCCTTTACACCCTTGTCCTTGTTTATGACGTTATTTCTTTACTGTCCTGTTGGGGAGAGTTAGGGGGAGCACACATAAGCTTGTGCCTTGCTTAGTTAGCTTCAAGGTAGCTCTTCAGCAGCAGCTCATGGAGAATCTTTCCTGATGTCCCCTTCTTCAGAGAAGAGACCACCCCTCCTCTGGTGACTCTCTGTACCTTGTATTCGTTTCTCTCGAAGTCCTGGTGAACAATGATAGATTTCTTCTTGCTACTTGACAATCAGCCCCTTGTGGGAAGGAACTGGGTTTAATTGTTCTCTTGGAGGCTAGTTCTGGGCCTGGTCGGCAGTGAGTGTTGATTGGCACGTGCTGATGGGATGGATTAATGTGTGGGTGGACTCGGCCTGGGGTGCGTCTCAGTGGATTTGCCCAGAGGCAGCTTACACAGAGGGTGTGCTCAGCAGGTGCTGGTCACATGGGGTTATCTGTCCTGTGAGGCTCTCCTGTGTTTGGTTTCAGGAACAGGACATACTTATTTTTGCGGAAGCTTCTTATGCTGATGACACTCAGCTTTTAGTCTAGAACCACATGTATGCCTAGGTGATTGCCGGGCTCATGCATTTCTTCTTGTTGTTCGGTGT
>NW_022449944.1:0-1531 GCF_009761245.1 Sapajus apella | reverse complement strand
TGGCTGAGCTAGCGACACCCCGACTTCCTCACGAGTGGCTGAGCTAGTGACACCCCGACTTCCTCACGAGTGGCTGAGCTAGTGACACTCCGACTTGGGTTGTTCAGTGTACACACATTTTGTTTCATGGGCAAAATTATTTAAAAAAGGCACGAAGTCACCCTCAGGCTATGTGTAAAAGGTATATATGAACCATAAATGAATTTTGTGTTTAGATTTGGGTCTCATTCTCAAGATAGCTGATTATATATATGCAAATATTCCAAAATCTGGAAGAAAACAACAGTTTGAGCACTTGCGATCCCAAGCTTTTTGGGTAAGGGAGACTCAACCAGCAGTACAGGATTCGTACTGAAAAGAGCCGTCCCCTGTCCCCACCCTTCCTCATCCCTGCCTTCCGTCTCTGAGGTGAGGCTGTCATTGTATCTCTGTTGCTTCTGGTACTTGTCATTGTATTTCTAAATATGATGCTAATTTTGCCGATTTTTACAGTTTCGCCATATTTGTTAACTTTCTACTCTGGAAGCAGAGAGTTTAACTCTCTTATCATGCTTCTTCCTCTTCTCCTTCCCCACCCTCTCAGTTTGATTTTTGGTGACATTGGGATTTATTGTTTGTGATGTTATGACTCTAACTCTGGTTCCTGACTGAGTACCTGTCATGTAGAACTTGTTTCATCCTAGAGTTTTTCATCTGCGGGTGAGGCAGAGGGAGCTCGCTGCGTGGGTGGGGAGTAGGTGGGGGTGCGCCTGTGTTCTGCCCCCACACATCTGTTTCTGGGCTTCTTTACCCTCAGTTGGCCCCTCCCCGTTGGCGTCCCTTTGGCAGCCATTATCCATGCTGCTGCGCCGGTGCCCGCTCCTGTGTCTGCTGTCCAGCCTTCAGATTTCTGCTGATATTTCTTGTCTGCTGCCTTTACACCCTTGTCCTTGTTTATGACGTTATTTCTTTACTGTCCTGTTGGGGAGAGTTAGGGGGAGCACACATAAGCTTGTGCCTTGCTTAGTTAGCTTCAAGGTAGCTCTTCAGCAGCAGCTCATGGAGAATCTTTCCTGATGTCCCCTTCTTCAGAGAAGAGACCACCCCTCCTCTGGTGACTCTCTGTACCTTGTATTCGTTTCTCTCGAAGTCCTGGTGAACAATGATAGATTTCTTCTTGCTACTTGACAATCAGCCCCTTGTGGGAAGGAACTGGGTTTAATTGTTCTCTTGGAGGCTAGTTCTGGGCCTGGTCGGCAGTGAGTGTTGATTGGCACGTGCTGATGGGATGGATTAATGTGTGGGTGGACTCGGCCTGGGGTGCGTCTCAGTGGATTTGCCCAGAGGCAGCTTACACAGAGGGTGTGCTCAGCAGGTGCTGGTCACATGGGGTTATCTGTCCTGTGAGGCTCTCCTGTGTTTGGTTTCAGGAACAGGACATACTTATTTTTGCGGAAGCTTCTTATGCTGATGACACTCAGCTTTTAGTCTAGAACCACATGTAAGCCTAGGTGATTGCCGGGCTCATGCATTTCTTCTTGTTGTTCGGTGT
>NW_022449943.1:425-1531 GCF_009761245.1 Sapajus apella | reverse complement strand
AGCTTTTAGAAGAAACATGTTTCTAACTCGCTGAATCTAAACATAGATGCAACTTCCTAAGATCAATGAACTCACAGCAGAGAAGTTTGAAAGAGACGTTTCTCCTGTGGTTTACACTCGATCTTACCGTTAATTCTTATGAGCCTGTATGTGGCTGGAAATATCTCTTTCCTGATTCTCGAAAGAAAGGGATTCTGAACTCCTACATTCACACATCTGTTTAACTCTGTAAGGTGAATATACACCTTGACAACCGTTCTGCTACATAGCTCCGTTTTTGTTTTAGAGCCGGATATTTCTCATTACACCCTATACTCCCTTTCACTGAGGAGTATCCAAACGCATCTTTTACAAGAAACGTGTTTCTATCTCGCTGAATGTAAACATAGATGCAACTTCCTAAGGTTTACGAACACACAGCAGAGCAGTTTGAAAGAGACGTTTCTCCTGTGGTTTACATGCGATTTTACCGCTAATTCTATTGAGCCTGTATATGGCTGGATATATCTCTTTCCACATTCTCGAAAGAAAGGGTTTCTGAACTGCTACATATACACATCTGTTTATCTCTGTAAGTTTAATACACAGCTTGACAATCATTCTGATACATAGCTCCGTTTTTGTTTTAGAGCCAGATATTTCTCTTGACACCCTATACTCCCATTCACTCAGGAGTATCCAAACGCAGCTTTTACAAGAAACGTGTTTCTATCTCGCTGAATGTAAACATAGACGCAACTTCCTAAGATGAACGACCACACAGCAGAGCAGATTCAAAGAGAATTTTCTCCTGTGGTTTAGACAAACGCAGCTTTTACAACAAACGTGTTTCTAACACTCTGAATCTAAACATAGATGCAACTTCCTAAGGGGATCGAACACACAGCAGAGAAGTTTGAAAGAGACGTTTCTCCTAGGGTTTAAATGCGATCTTTCTGCTAATTCTTATGAGCTAGTATATGGGTGGAAATATCTCTTTCCAGATTCTCGAAAGAAAGGGTTTGTCAACTGGTACATTCACACATCTGTTTAACTCCGTAAGTAGAATACACAGCTTGACAATTATTCTGCTACATAGATCGGTTTTTGTTTTAGAGCCAGATATT
>NW_022449943.1:0-415 GCF_009761245.1 Sapajus apella | reverse complement strand
ACAGATTCAAGAAAAAAGGGTTTCTGAACTGCTACATAGACACATCTGTTTAACTCTAGAAATTGAATACACAGCTTGACAATCATTCTGCTACTTAGCTCCGTTTTTGGTTTAGAGCCAGATATTTCTCATTACACACTATACTCCCGTTGACTCAGGTGTATCCTAACGCAGCTTTTCAATGAAACGTGTTTCTGACTCGCTGAATCTAGACTTAGATGCAACTTTGTAAGGTCAACGAACACACAGCAGAGCAGTTTGAACGAGACGTTTCTCCTGTAGTTTAGACGCGATCTTACCGCTAATTCTTATGAGCCTGTATATGGCTGGATATATCTCTTTCCAGATTCTCCAAAGAAAGGGTTTTTGTACTGCTACCGTTCACACACCTTTTGAGTTCTGTAAGTTGACAATC
>NW_022449942.1:0-1531 GCF_009761245.1 Sapajus apella | reverse complement strand
TCACGGTCCCTGCACATGGTGACCAGGAGGGACCCTGGTCAGCAGGTCATGAGCAGACACTGCCAGCGCCGCAGAGGGGGCTGGGTGCCAGCGCATTTGGATGGAAATGAAAACAAGTCTTCGGCAGTGAGGTGGTGGAAGGTCCGTCATAGCCCAGGGTGCTGCGCCAGCTGGGGGTGCAGGGACATGAGGCTCAGGGGAGGGGCTCAGGAAACAGCCCCAGGGATGGTGTCCTGACACAACGCTGTGCGCATCCAGGTGGGTGTGTGGAACCTGGACGTCAGGGCTGACTCTGCGCACAGTGATAGCCAAACAAACTCCTCACTTCTCCGGCTCTGCAGGCAGGTGACAGGGCAGATAGTGAAGGGGAGCTGCAGGCCAGCAGGCGAGAGGGACCGGTGTCCTGTGCATGCCAAAGAAGGAGGGCACAGGCCTGGCAGGAGGAGGTGTGAGTCATGAGGCACAGAAGGGGATGAGGGGCCCTGTCCGACAGGGATGCCGGTCACCACGGGGGGCCCCTCTAATGCTGGCGTTAGTCATGTGCCCTCTGCTAGGCAGTGGACCACTTCTTCTCATGTCAGCGTGGCACGTTCCAACATTGCAACCCTGTGTACCCCGGCCTAACCTCGCACCCTGGCTTCTCTCCCTAACCTGCCTCACAGAGTGGAACTCACCCCTGGCACAGCTGGTCTCCCTGCCCTCCAAGGGTGTGTTGGTCCCTCTCAGTTATGACCAGGCTCAGTGGATGGCAGCACAGGGCCTGGCACATACAGCAGTGGCATCATGCTTGGTACATGTCATCTTGTTTATTCTTTACAGCAGCCCTGGGAGGTATGTGACCTTGGTCCCCTCTACAAATGAGGAGACTCAGGCTCCATTGGAAAGACACAGGTGCCCCTGGGCTCACAGCCTGGCTCAGACTCTCATCTACAGACTTCCTCACCACCATGCACTGTTCTCCGTTCACCTGACTCCAAGCTTCCAGTCAAGTACGGCTTTACAAGGCTTTGGTGGGCTTCCCAGCCCACACCTGTATCCCCTGATATTCTAGCAGTATTCCTCATCTGCAGCTAAGACCTGGGACTGGGTTGCATGTTACATCACTCTCCAAAGGCCTGGCACTGAGCTGCGTTCATGATCGTCAACATGCATGTGAAGGTCTAATCAGCAGTCTGAAATGTTATTTCGTTTACTTTTATTTCCAAGAAATGTGGTGTCACACGAAGCCCACAGTCCAGCACTGGGCTAGGTGCAGTTCTCTTAAGGGGAGTATAAATCTGTTCTGTCCAGACTGGATTCAGGACTCTAATATGCCCTAGAAAATAGGGTATAGGAATCCTGTTAGGTATAGGGATCTGCCCAAGAAACTCATCATCTGAAGCACCACTGCACCTGTGTGTGCACACTCACAGCTGTCATCTGAAAGAGGAGAATTTCGAGGACCGCACAGACAGCAGAGCAGGCCTTGTTTTGCTACAAAACCAGCTTGCAGGAAACAAGGAAGCAGAACACTGTCCAGATGCTTTGCCGA
>NW_022449941.1:309-1532 GCF_009761245.1 Sapajus apella | reverse complement strand
TTGAGAGTCAAATACTCAGGGCACCCTAAAGTCAGACATTCTCCTTAGCTTCTCAAGCCATTCTGCAGCTCCATGACCCGACTGCCTGCAGCCCACACACACCTCTCTGGTCAGCATCCCATAACTTAGCACTGAACACAAAGCGGCTGTTAATCTCCACTAGTCGCTGAGTTTTCCCAACCAGACAGTAAGCTCCTTGAGAAAAAAATAATATTCTTATGGTCTCCGTGAAGCAGACACCATTGGAGGCCCTCAGATCTAGATGTCAGAAACAGGGCTCCATACTCTTTTGTCTCCTCCCCCTCCAACTCGCCCTCGGCAGATATGGACAAGACCTTGAACCGTTCAGCCTAGTTTTAATCTAAAAAACACTTCTCTTCAGGCAGAGAAGTAAGGTGGTTACTTTGTGGTTTCAACGGCTGACCTGAGACTCAGACGTCTGGGTTCAAACTTTCACTGTAGATGTGCAAAAAAAAAAAAAAAAACTTCAACCATGCACAGTGGCTCACCCCTGTAATCCAAGCACTATGAGAAGCCGAGGTAGGCGGATTGCTTGAGGCCAGGAGTTTCAGACCAGCCTGGCCAACATGCCAAAATCGCATCTCTACTAAAAAATAAAATCAGTCAGGTGTGGTGACACACACCCGTGATCCCAGCTTCTTAAGAAGGTATTGTTTATACATTATATCCACAAGAACTGTTTGAACCTGGGAGACAGAGGTTGTAGTGAGCTGATAATGCATAACTGTACTCCATCCTGGGCAACAGAGCAAGACTCTGTCTCAAAAAAATAAAGACAAAGGCCGGGCACAGTGGCTCACGCCTGTAATCCCACCACTTTGGGAGGCTGAGGTGAGTGGATCATGAGGTCAAGAGATTGAGATCATCCTGGCCAACATAGTGAAACCCCCTCACTACTAAAATTACAAAAATTACCCGGGTGTGGTGATACACGCCTGCAGTCCCAGGTACTCAGGAGGCTGAGGCAGAATAGCTTGAACCCAGGAGGCAGAGGTTGCAGTGAGCCAAGATCATGCCACTGCACTCCGGCCTGGCAACAGAGCAAGACTCTGCCTCAAAAAAAGAAAAAAAAGGCCGGGCGCGGTGGCTCAAGCCTGTAATCCCAGCACTTTGGGAGGCCAAGGAGGGTGGGTCACGGGGTCAAGAGATCGAGACCATCCTGGTCAACATGGTGAAACCCCGTCTCTACTAAAAATACAAAA
>NW_022449941.1:0-209 GCF_009761245.1 Sapajus apella | reverse complement strand
CCAGCCTGGGTAACATGAGTGAAACTCCGTCTCAAAAAAAAAAAAAGAAAGAAAGAAAGAAAAGACCCTCTTCAACTGGCAGCAATGCCAGTGTTGTGGTGAGGAAGGATTGGAGGCCCCAAAGAGTGCCCACTAGGGCCACCCACCATGGGGAGGAGGAAGAATGAGAAAAGCATCCATTTATTGGGTGCTTTCTATTTGCCAGTTCT
>NW_022449940.1:0-1532 GCF_009761245.1 Sapajus apella | reverse complement strand
ATGGATTTCACCTATGGAGAGATTTCTTTTCATAAACAGCTTGAAAGAAAAGAACCATTTAAGTTTTCAAATTTGAAACCCCACAAGAAAAGCTGAGAATTTTTCAGGCAAGTGTCAGTTTTTACCGCTTGCAGCCCAGTTCTTTGAAATTTTATACATCAGCAACTTCTTTTCCATGAACTATTTCTAAGGATCTCCTAGGCTCACAGACACTCTGAGTCTGAATAAGGATATTTGATTCAAAGGGAAAATTGATCAGAATGTGAAAAAGGAAGGTGGGCCCTTAGGAGGAACGAGATGGGGTTGTGGATAGAGATTCTTCACTTCCTATAGAGAAAAGGGAGAGTAGAAGGGAAGAATAATGGGGTAAAAAGTGGAGAAAAAATATAAGGGGAGAAAAAGCAGAAGGGGACGAGAAATTGATCAGCGGGGGCAGAAAGAATAAGCAAGGGCAAAGCGGAGAAAGAAGAGGGGGTAGAAAAGAGGAAGCAAGGTAATAGGTGAAAAAGTGAGAAGCAGGACTGGAGGGGCGCTGAAGACTGAGCTGGGTGCCAAGAGATGGACGTGGTTTTCCAGTAGCTCTGCTTCTGACAAGCTCTCTGGCTGTGGCCAATGCCAATTTACCTTCCTTGCTGATAAAAGAACATAGTTTTACGGGATCTTCCAGCACTAGTGCTCTCTGTTATTGACTTCACAAACAGCAGGAGCTAAAGGGTTCCTTAGCAAATGGATTTTCTGTCTTTGAGCAGCTCTAAGTAGCAGATGGGGCACAGCTCCCCCAGGAGAGACCCCCTTATACCCCCTGCCCATGATTGTTTGAGCCCTTCTGCAGCATCAGTCCCCAGCCAGCACTGCCTCAACAAACCAAGAGACATTGTCTCTGCTTGCTTCCAGACAGGAAAAGAAAAGGATTAAGTTTCATTATCTCACAATTTTAAATGTAGGCCTATTTTGATACTAAGTTTCAGATTACAAGGCATGTTTCAGAAGCATTTTTTACTTTGAACACCTCATAGTGAAACAATCTTGGAACTAGACAGTCCTAAGTTCAACGCCAGGTTCCTCACTGCATGGTTTTAATGATTTGTATAATCTCCAGTGTCTTCATCTATAAGATGGAGATTAAAATATTTCCCTTAAGCAGTTGTGGGTGAGAATTTAACGAAGTAACATATTTATTTAAAGAACCAGGTACAGAGTAGGTCTTCAATTAATAACATTTTGCCTTAGTTTTCTTCTGATAATCTGAAATAATCACTCTTCATCCTCATACTCTCCTCTCCCTATATGAATACCTTCTGGGCAAATCTTTATATTAAAGATGGTAAAAGCATAGATAATCTGTCATCTTCCTATAGGTGAAATAGTTAGTGGAGGAAATTATTTCATCCAGCAAATAAAGAGAACAATGGTTTCTTGGTGACCCAAAGTAAAGTATTTCAAAGTATTATTTTGTATTCAAAATAATACAAAAGACAAATGTAAAATTCAACGGATACTGCAAAAATAGACAGAATTGCAACAACCATTAA
>NW_022449939.1:0-1532 GCF_009761245.1 Sapajus apella | reverse complement strand
GTGCGGGGCAAAGCAGCGGCGCTGACCGGCACAGCCGCGCAGGCCGAAACAGCCGCGCTGGCGACCGTGGAGTTCCTCTGCCCGGGAATTTCCTAGTCTGTGGGCAATAAAAACGTGGCGTCCACTCACCCTCTGCACTTTCACTGGGAGCTGCAATCCTGAGCTGTTCCTAAATGGCCATCTTGGATCTCCTCCCACACAATTGTTTAACTCTGTAAGTTTAATATACACCTTGACAATCATTCTGCTACATAGCTCCGTTGTTGTTTTAGAGCCAGATATTTCTCATTAAACTGTACACTAACATTCACTCAAGAATATCTTCTTTGAGAAGAAACGTGTTTCTAACTCGTTGAATCGAAACATAGATGCAACATCCTAAGGTCAACGAACACACAGCAGAGCAGTTTGAAAGAGACGTTTCTCCTGTGGTTTAGACGCGATCTTACCGCTACTTCTTATGAGCCTGTTTATGGCTGGAAAAATCTCTTTCCAGATTCTCCAAAGAAAGGGTTTCTGAACTGCTACATTCACACATCTGTTTAAATCTATAAGTTGAATATACACCTTGACAATCATTCAGCTACAGAGCTCCGTTTTTGTTTTAGAGCCCGATATTTCTCATTACACCCTATACTCCCATTCACTCAGGAATATCCAAACGCAGTTTTTTGGAAAAACGTGTTTCTAACTCGCAGAATCTAAATATAGATGCAACTTCCTAAGGTTAACGAACACACAGTGGAGCAGTTTGAAAGAGACGTTTCTCATATGATTTAGATGCGATCTTAAAGCTAATTCTTGAGTCTGTATATGGCTGGAAATATCTCTTTCCAGATTCTCCAAAGAAAGGGTTAGTGAACTGCTACATTGACACATCTGTTTAACTCTGTAAGTTGAACATAAACCTTGACAATCATTCTGCTACATAGCTCCGTTTTTGTTTTAGAGCCAGATATTTCACATTAAACCCTATACTCCCATTCACTCAGGAATATCCAAACGCAGCTTTTAGAAGAAACGTGTTTCTAACTCGAGGAATCTAAACATAGATGCAACTTCCGAAGGTGAATGAACACATAAGAGAGCAGTTTGAAAGAGACGATTCTCCTGTGGTTTAGACGCGAACTTACCGCTAATTGTTAGGAGGCTGCATATGGCTGGAAATATCTCTTACCAGATTCTCCAAAGAAGGGTGTTCTGGACTGCTACATTCACATATCTGTTTACCTCTCTAACTTGAATATACACCTTGACAATCATTCTGCTACATAGCTCCGTTTTTGTATTAGAGCCAGATATTTCTCATTAAACCCTATACTAACATTCACTCAGGAATATCCAAACGCAGCTTTTTGGAGAAACGTGTTTCCAACTCGATGAATCGAAACATAGATGAAACTTCCTAAGGTCAAATAACACACAGCAGAGTAGTTTGAAAGAGACGTTTCTCCTGTGGTTTAGACGCGATCTTACCACTAATTCTTATGAGGCTGTTTATGGCGGGAAACATCTCTTTCCAGATTATCCAA
>NW_022449938.1:0-1532 GCF_009761245.1 Sapajus apella | reverse complement strand
CAGACTTAAAGAGAGCCAAATCAAGAACAAACTTCCATTCACAATTGCCACAAAGAGAATAAAATACCTAGGAATACAACTAACAAGGAATGTAAAGGACCTCTTCAAGGAGAACTACAAGCCACTGCTCAACGAAATAAGAGAGGACACAAACAGATGGAGAAACATCCCATGTTCATGGTTAGGAAGAATCAATATCGTGAAAATGGCCATACTGCCCAAAGTAATTTACAGATTCAATGCTATCCCCATCAAGCTACCAATGACCTTCTTTGCAGAACTGGAAAAAACCACCTTAAACTTCATATGGAACCAAAAGAGAGCCCGCATAGCCAAGTCAATTCTAAGCAAAAAGAACAAAGCGGGGGGCATCACACTACCAGACTTCAAACTATACTACAAGGCTACAGTAATCAAAACAGCATGGTACTGGTACCAAAACAGAGATATAGACCAATGGAACAGAACAGAGGTCTCGGAGGCAACACAACATATCTACAACCATCTGATCTTTGACAAACCAGACAAAAACAAGCAATGGGGAAAGGATTCCCTGTTCAATAAATGGTGTTGGGAAAGCTGGCTAGCCATGTGCAGAAAGCAGAAACTGGACCCCTTCCTGACACCTTACACTAAAATTAACTCCAGATGGATTAAAGACTTAAACATAAGACCTAACACAATAAAAACTCTAGAAGATAATCTAGGCAAAACCATTCAGGACATAGGCGTAGGCAAGGACTTCATGACCAAAACACCAAAAGCATTGACAACAAAAGCCAAAATAGACAAATGGGACCTAATCAAACTCCACAGCTTCTGCACAGCAAAAGAAACAATCATTAGAGTGAATCGGCAGCCAACAGATTGGGAAAAAATTTTTGCAGTTTACCCATCCGACAAAGGGCTGATATCCAAAATTTACAAAGAACTAAAACAGATTTACAAGAAAAAAACTAACAACCCCATTCAAAAGTGGGCAAAGGATATGAACAGACACTTTACAAAAGAAGACATACGTGAGGCCAACAAACATATGAAAAAATGCTCATCATCACTGGTCATCAGAGAAATGCAAATCAAAACTACATTGAGATACCATCTCACGCCAGTTAGAATGGCGATCACTAAAACGTCTGGAGACAACAGATGCTGGAGAGGATGTGGAGAAATAGGAACACTTTTACACTGTTGGTGGGAGTGTAAATTAGTTCAACCATTGTGGAAGACAGTGTGGAGATTCCTCAAGGACATAAAAATAGAAATTCCATTTGACCCAGCAATCCCGTTACTGGGTATATATCCAAAGGATTACAAATCGTTCTACTATAAGGACACGTGTACACGAATGTCCATTGCAGCACTGTTTACGATAGTAAAGACCTGGAACCAACCCAAATGTCCATCGACGATAGACTGGATAGGGAAAATGTGGCACATATACACCATGGAATATTATGCAGCCATCAGAAACGATGAGATAGGGTCCTTTGTAGGGACATGGATGAACCTGGAAACCATCATTCTCAGCA
>NW_022449937.1:0-1532 GCF_009761245.1 Sapajus apella | reverse complement strand
CCTTAGCCCTGATCAGCCTCTCTTATCTTATTTTTATTTTTATTTTTATTTTTGTGAGACAGTCTCACTTTGTCACCCAGGCTGGAGTGCAGTGGTGCAATCCTAGTTCACTGTAAACTCAAACTTCTGGCCTCAAGTGATCCTCCTTCCTCAGCCTCCCAGAGCAGCTGAGATGACAGGCATGTGCCACTACACCCAGCTAATATAATATTTTAAATTTTTCTTTCTTTTTTCTTTTCTTAGACAGGAGTCTCACTCTGTCACCAGGTTGGAGTGCAGTGGCAGGGTTTTGGCTCACTGCAACCTCCGACTCCCGGGTTCAAGTGATTCTCCTGCCTCAGCCTCCTGAGTAGCTGGGACTACAGGTGCACACCACCATACCCAAGTAATTTTTGTATTTTTAATATAGATGGGGTTTCATCATGTTGGCCAGGATGGTCTCCATCTCTTGACCTCGTGATCTGCCTGCCTCAGCCCCTCAAAGTGCTGGGATTACAGGCATCAGCCACAACATCTGGCCCTTGAAGTTTTATTTTTATTATTTTTTTTATTTTAGAGACCACATCTCACTGTGTTGCCCAGGCTGGCCTTGGAATCCTGGCCTCGAACTCCTGGCCTCATACTCCAGGCCTGAAGCAATTCTCCTGACTCAGGCTCCCAAAGTGCTGGGATTACAAGCCTGGGCCACCGCGCCCAACCTGATCATCCTCTTTTAACAGAGTCTGGGGGATGCAGGACCCTCCCTGCTGATGAACGAGGGACTCCCAGAAGCTCCTGCCCCTCTCCTCTCTGGCCACCAGGCCCAGGAGCCGCTCGGTAAAGTCCATCTCTGCCTGGTTAAGTGTGTTCTTGACATTTCTGTCCTTTTATGGAGGCAGCCTGGCCAAGACTCAGAAGCCTCTGCCAGCTGCAGGCTCTCTCCCAGCTGGTGAGAAGATGGCCCCAGTCATGGCTCCCAGTCAGTGTACCAAGCTGGGAGTGGCACTTTCCCAACTATGAGAACTATGCTTGGAATTCAGAGCCACTGCCAGCCTCTCTGGGTCGCGCTGTCTGGGCTTTCTGTGCATCTGGAAAAGACCTCTGAGAGTGGCCATGGCATCACAGGCATAAAAACGGAGCTGGGTTTGCTCTGGTGGGTCTCAGTGGGAGGGGGAAGCCGGGCTGTCTATCTGCCCAATGGGGCTCACTGTCTGTTCAGCAGAGACTCACCAGGCAGGATTTAGCTCCTCGGGACACTCCAGTCTCAGCACCCTCTGGGGTCCCCGAGAAGTCTCCAGCCACCCCAGGCCTGCTGTCTGCTTCTTGGCTTTGCAGCCCAGGACACCTAGATTCAGCCCGCCCACCCCCGATCAGGGTCCCATCATGCACCCACCCTCTGTGCAGGCTGGGCATACCGTTGTGCTGAGTATGTATATATATACATATATATATACACTATACACACATGCACACACTGAGACTTTGTCTCAAATATATATATATGTTTGTGTGTGTGTGCATAGTATATATATACACACACATGCACACACTGA
>NW_022449936.1:0-1532 GCF_009761245.1 Sapajus apella | reverse complement strand
TCACGGTCCCTGCACATGGTGACCAGGAGGGACCCTGGTCAGCAGGTCATGAGCAGACACTGCCAGCGCCGCAGAGGGGGCTGGGTGCCAGCGCATTTGGATGGAAATGAAAACAAGTCTTCGGCAGTGAGGTGGTGGAAGGTCCGTCATAGCCCAGGGTGCTGCGCCAGCTGGGGGTGCAGGGACATGAGGCTCAGGGGAGGGGCTCAGGAAACAGCCCCAGGGATGGTGTCCTTGACACAACGCTGTGCGCATCCAGGTGGGTGTGTGGAACCTGGACATCAGGGCTGACTCTGCGCACAGTGATAGCCAAACAAACTCCTCACTTCTCCGGCTCTGCAGGCAGGTGACAGGGCAGACAGTGAAGGGGAGCTGCAGGCCAGCAGGCGAGAGGGACCGGTGTCCTGTGCATGCCAAAGAAGGAGGGCACAGGCCTGGCAGGAGGAGGTGTGAGTCATGAGGCACAGAAGGGGATGAGGGGCCCTGTCCGACAGGGATGCCGGTCACCACGGGGGGCCCCTCTAATGCTGGCGTTAGTCATGTGCCCTCTGCTAGGCAGTGGACCACTTCTTCTCATGTCAGCGTGGCACGTTCCAACATTGCAACCCTGTGTACCCCGGCCTAACCTCGCACCCTGGCTTCTCTCCCTAACCTGCCTCACAGAGTGGAACTCACCCCTGGCACAGCTGGTCTCCCTGCCCTCCAAGGGTGTGTTGGTCCCTCTCAGTTATGACCAGGCTCAGTGGATGGCAGCACAGGGCCTGGCACATACAGCAGTGGCATCATGCTTGGTACATGTCATCTTGTTTATTCTTTACAGCAGCCCTGGGAGGTATGTGACCTTGGTCCCCTCTACAAATGAGGAGACTCAGGCTCCATTGGAAAGACACAGGTGCCCCTGGGCTCACAGCCTGGCTCAGACTCTCATCTACAGACTTCCTCACCACCATGCACTGTTCTCCATTCACCTGACTCCAAGCTTCCAGTCAAGTACGGCTTTACAAGGCTTTGGTGGGCTTCCCAGCCCACACCTGTATCCCCTGATATTCTAGCAGTATTCCTCATCTGCAGCTAAGACCTGGGACTGGGTTGCATGTTACATCACTCTCCAAAGGCCTGGCACTGAGCTGCGTTCATGATCGTCAACATGCATGTGAAGGTCTAATCAGCAGTCTGAAATGTTATTTCATTTACTTTTATTTCCAAGAAATGTGGTGTCACACGAAGCCCACGGTCCAGCACTGGGCTAGGTGCAGTTCTCTTAAGGGGAGTATAAATCTGTTCTGTCCAGACTGGATTCAGGACTCTAATATGCCCTAGAAAATAGGGTATAGGAATCCTGTTAGGTATAGGGATCTGCCCAAGAAACTCATCATCTGAAGCACCACTGCACCTGTGTGTGCACACTCACAGCTGTCATCTGAAAGAGGAGAATTTCGAGGACCGCACAGACAGCAGAGCAGGCCTTGTTTTGCTACAAAACCAGCTTGCAGGAAACAAGGAAGCAGAACACTGTCCAGATGCTTTGCCGA
>NW_022449935.1:0-1533 GCF_009761245.1 Sapajus apella | reverse complement strand
CTTGTGGCCTGAGCCTAAGAAAGCTAACTAGGGGAAGGAGGGAGGAGACCCAGGCTGTGGATGCCTCCAGGTGGAACCTTGGGTCAGCAATGGCCAGAGAAGCTCCTGAGGCCAAGCAGTGTCTGCCACCTCCCTACCTTTGGGTGTCTTCTGGTCGCCAATGTGCTGCAAGTCAGGACCCTCTCTGGCTCCCAAATCCAACTTTGCAGGCTCCAAAGCAGTGAGGTCTGGAGCCACTGTGACCTCCACGTGGTAGATCTCCGAGTGTCAGGACGTCTCTTCCCACTGCACCCTGAGCTGGTCCCACTTGGATCTGGCATTGGGGTACAGCATGTTCCGGCGCCTCTGCTCCTCTCTGCTGGGGCTTGGCTCTTTGTTGGGCACCAACTCAGTTGTAAGAGCCCAGATTGGCTCCAATGAACCCCTGCTCAGCCACGCCTTGGGCTGTCTTTGGTACACGTGGTCAGTGAGATCCACACGGCGGCAGCTCAGCACATCTCAGGCAGCTTGGGCCTTCACTGGTCCCCACGTCTGCAGAGCTCAGCTCCTGCCGCCTCTTCCCATCAAAGGCAAGGCTGGCACAGATAGCACCAGGCCATGGGGCTGCACACCACTAGCAGCCCCCACCCTGCCTCACACCCTCACCCTGAGCTGACTTATCTGCAACAGCCACCACCTAGCCTGCTTTATTCAGAATGGGCCTGGATGCAACAAGGCTGAGAGCTGTGACTGTGGGAGGAGAGAACATGGACGGAGCTCCTTCTGCTGCTCCCCCACAACTCAAGGCCACCAACTGAAGGCCCCCAGCTGAGGGTGCCAAGCCAAGGCAACCAATAAGAGCACCCAGTGAAGGTCACCAGGTGAAGGCCAGTTGCCCTGCCATTCTGACTGCATCGTGGTTAAGTGGAAATAATCAGGCCCAGAGTCCCCTGCATGCCTCCTCCTAAACTTGGAGCTTGAGAGCACAGGCACATGGCTCTACGGCCCCACCCTGCCATGGCCCCACCCTGCCAGTGGCCCTGCCCCACCTTTCATTCATTGCTGGCTGCTGGGAGCTTTCAGGTTTCTCACTGTCCTGAAGTTCCTAGGGATCATCATCTTACAATGAATGATGTTGAAATTACTGAAACCAAATCTGCCTCATGCACTATCTGGGATTCATAGAACTCCCTTTCTTCCATAAACTCTGAGATTTTTAGAAACTAAAAAAAAGACAGATTTCTACCGGTGCTTTCAGAAAAAAAAAAATGTCTTGCCATGTGCTATGCCTACTCTATAATGTCAAGTCATATTTCATATATATGTATATACATATTCAATCCACATGTATTCATTTTATACTTTTGAAAATAACACACGCAATCAAATTCACAAGGCTAACCAAAGAAATTTTCTAAAACTTACACACCATATACATCATATTTTCTAATGATCACTTTGATAGATCAACTTAGAATTTATAGTTTCAACAAACTGAAAGGTTTAAGTAAGAGAAAACGACCACAAAATACAAGATTTTCAATGTGATTATCA
>NW_022449934.1:0-1533 GCF_009761245.1 Sapajus apella | reverse complement strand
ATCTTACTGCTAATTCATATGTGCATGTATATGGCTGGAAATATCTCTTTCTGGATTCTCCAAAGAAAGGGTTTCTGAACTGCTACATTCAAACATCTGTTTAACTGTGTAACTTGAATATACACCTTGACAATCATTCTGCTATATAGCTCCGTTTTTGTTTTAGATCCAGATAATTTTCATTACACCGTATACTCCCATTCACTCAGGAATGTCCAAACGCAGCTTTTAGAAGAAACGAGTTTCTAACTCTCTGAATCTAAACATAGATGTAACTTCCTAATGTGAACGAACACACAGCATAGCAGTTTCAATGAGGCGTTTCTCCTGTGGTTTAGACGCTATCTTAACGCTAATTCTACTGTGCCTGTATATGGCTGTTAAAATATCTTTCTAGATTCTCCAAACAAAGGGTTTCTGAACTGTTACATTCACTCATCTGTTTACCTCTGTAAGTTGAATATACACCTTGACAATCATTCTGCTACATAGCTCCGTTTTTGTTTTAGAGCCAGATATTTCTCATTACACCCTATACTCCCGTTCACTCTGGAATATCCAAATGCAGCTTTTAGACGAAACGTGTTAATAACTCGCTGAATCTAATCATAGTTGCAACTTCCTAAGGTGAACGAACACACAGCAGGGCAGTTTCAACAAGACGTTTCCCCTGTGGTTTAGACTCGATCTTACTGCTAATTCATATGTGCCTGTATATGGCTGAAAATATCTCTTTCTAGATTCTCCAAAGAAAGGGTTTCTGAACTGCTACATTCACAAATATGTTTAACTCTGTAAATTGAATATAGATCTTGACAATCATTCTGCTAGATAGCTCCGTTTTTGTTTTAGACCCAGATAATTTTCATTACACCCTACACTCCCATTCACTCAGGAATATCCAAAGGCAGCTTTTAACAGAAACGTGTTTGAAACTCGATGAGTGTAAACATAGATGCAACTTCCTAAGGTGAACGAACACACAGGAGAGCAGTTTCAAAGAGACGTTTCTCCTGTGGTTTAAACGCGATCTTACCGCTGATTCTTATGTGCCTGCATATGGTTGGAAATATCTCTTTCCAGTTTCTCCAAAGAAAGGGTTTCTGAACTGCAACATTCACACATCTGTTTAACTCTGTAAGTTGAATACAATCGTTGACAATCATTCGGCTACATAGCCCGTTTTTGTTTTAGAGCCAGATATTTCTCATTACACCGTATATTCCCATTTACTCAGGAATAACCAAACGCAACTTTTAGAAGAAACGTGTTTCCAGGTCACTGAATCTAAACATAGATGCAACTTCCTAAGGTGAACGATCACACAGCAGAGCACTTTGAAAGAGACGTTTCTCCTGTGGTTTAGACGTGATCTTACCGCTTATTATTATGTGCCTGTATATGGCTGGAAATATCCCTTTATAGATTCTCCAAAGAAATGGTTTCTGAACTGCTACATTCACACTTCTGTTTAAGTCTGTAAGTTGAATATACGCCTTGAGAATCATTCTGCTAGATAGCTCCTTTTTTTTT
>NW_022449933.1:0-1533 GCF_009761245.1 Sapajus apella | reverse complement strand
ATCTTACTGCTAATTCATATGTGCATGTATATGGCTGGAAATATCTCTTTCTGGATTCTCCAAAGAAAGGGTTTCTGAACTGCTACATTCAAACATCTGTTTAACTGTGTAACTTGAATATACACCTTGACAATCATTCTGCTATATAGCTCCGTTTTTGTTTTAGATCCAGATAATTTTCATTACACCGTATACTCCCATTCACTCAGGAATGTCCAAACGCAGCTTTTAGAAGAAACGAGTTTC
The DNA here is from genome assembly GCF_009761245.1 of Sapajus apella. Taxonomy (NCBI): domain Eukaryota; kingdom Metazoa; phylum Chordata; class Mammalia; order Primates; family Cebidae; genus Sapajus; species Sapajus apella. The sequence continues at coordinate 1,287 of NW_022449933.1, read as the reverse complement.
TAACTCTCTGAATCTAAACATAGATGTAACTTCCTAATGTGAACGAACACACAGCATAGCAGTTTCAATGAGGCGTTTCTCCTGTGGTTTAGACGCTATCTTAACGCTAATTCTACTGTGCCTGTATATGGCTGTTAAAATATCTTTCTAGATTCTCCAAACAAAGGGTTTCTGAACTGTTACATTCACTCATCTGTTTACCTCTGTAAGTTGAATATACACCTTGACAATCATTCTGCTACATAGCTCCGTTTTTGTTTTAGAGCCAGATATTTCTCATTACACCCTATACTCCCGTTCACTCTGGAATATCCAAATGCAGCTTTTAGACGAAACGTGTTAATAACTCGCTGAATCTAATCATAGTTGCAACTTCCTAAGGTGAACGAACACACAGCAGGGCAGTTTCAACAAGACGTTTCCCCTGTGGTTTAGACTCGATCTTACTGCTAATTCATATGTGCCTGTATATGGCTGAAAATATCTCTTTCTAGATTCTCCAAAGAAAGGGTTTCTGAACTGCTACATTCACAAATATGTTTAACTCTGTAAATTGAATATAGATCTTGACAATCATTCTGCTAGATAGCTCCGTTTTTGTTTTAGACCCAGATAATTTTCATTACACCCTACACTCCCATTCACTCAGGAATATCCAAAGGCAGCTTTTAACAGAAACGTGTTTGAAACTCGATGAGTGTAAACATAGATGCAACTTCCTAAGGTGAACGAACACACAGGAGAGCAGTTTCAAAGAGACGTTTCTCCTGTGGTTTAAACGCGATCTTACCGCTGATTCTTATGTGCCTGCATATGGTTGGAAATATCTCTTTCCAGTTTCTCCAAAGAAAGGGTTTCTGAACTGCAACATTCACACATCTGTTTAACTCTGTAAGTTGAATACAATCGTTGACAATCATTCGGCTACATAGCCCGTTTTTGTTTTAGAGCCAGATATTTCTCATTACACCGTATATTCCCATTTACTCAGGAATAACCAAACGCAACTTTTAGAAGAAACGTGTTTCCAGGTCACTGAATCTAAACATAGATGCAACTTCCTAAGGTGAACGAACACACAGCATAGCACTTTGAAAGAGACGTTTCTCCTGTGGTTTAGACGTGATCTTACCGCTTATTATTATGTGCCTGTATATGGCTGGAAATATCCCTTTATAGATTCTCCAAAGAAATGGTTTCTGAACTGCTACATTCACACTTCTGTTTAAGTCTGTAAGTTGAATATACGCCTTGAGAATCATTCTGCTAGATAGCTCCTTTTTTTTT
>NW_022449932.1:1020-1533 GCF_009761245.1 Sapajus apella | reverse complement strand
TTTCTGATTACGGCCTGTAGGCAATTTCACACTGGAATATCCAAATGCTGCTTTTAGAAGAAACGTGTTTCTAACTCGCTGAATCTAAACATAGATGCAACTTCCTAAGGTGAACGAACACAAAGCAGAGCAGTTTGAACTAGAGGTTTCTCCAGTGTTTTAAACGCAGTCTTACTGTTAGTTCTCATATGCCTGTAAATGGCAGGATATATGTGTCTCCAGATTCTCGAAGCAAAGGATTTCTGAACTGCTGCAAAGACACATCAGTTTAACTGTGTATGTTCATTGCACTGCTTGATAACCATTCTGCCAGATAGCTGCGTTTTTGTTTTAGAGCAAGATATTTCTCATTACCGCCTTTAGTCTCAGTCATTCTGGAATATCCAAACGCAGCTTTTAAAAGAAACGTGTTTCTAACTCGCTGAATCTCATCATAGATGCAACTTCCTAAGGTAAACGAACACAAAGAACAGCAATATGAACTAGACGTTTCTCCAGTGTTTTAAAAGCAGC
>NW_022449932.1:0-920 GCF_009761245.1 Sapajus apella | reverse complement strand
TAAACATAGATGCAACTTCCTAAGGTGAACGAATAGAAAGCAGTGCAATTTGAAATACACGTTTCTCCTGTGTTTTAAATGCAGTCTTACCAGTAGGTCTTAAATGCCTGTATAAGGCTGGAAATATCTGTTTCCAGATTCTCCAACGAAAGGATTTCTGAACTACTGCACACACACGTCAGTTTAACTCTGTAAGAAGATTGTACAGATTGACAACTATTCTGCTGGATAGCTGCGTTTTTGTTTTACAGCAAGATATTTCTCATTACCGCCTTTAGTCTCAGTCATTCTGGAATATGCAAACGCAGCTTTTAGAAGAAACGTGTTTCTAGGTCACTGAATCTAAACATAGATGCAACTTCCTAAAGTGAACGAACAAAAAGCAGAGCAGTTTGAACTAGATGTTTCTCCTGTGTTTTAAACGCAGTCTTACTGCTAGTTCTTATAAGCCTGTATATGGCTGGAAATATCTGTTTCCAGATTCTCCATCGAAAGGATTTCTGAACTACTGCACACACACGTCAGTTTAACTCTATAAGAAGATTGTACAGCTTGACAACCATTGTGCCAGATAGCTGCTTTTTTGTTTTAGAGCAACATATTTCTCATTACGGCCTTCAGTCTCAGTCATTCTGTAATATCCAAACGCAGCTTTTAGAAGAAACGTGTTTGTAACTCGCTGAATCTAAACATAGATGCAACTTCCTAAGCTGAACGAACACAAAGTAGAGAAGTTTGAACTTGGTGTTTATCCTGTGTTTTAAACGCAGTCTTATTGCAAGGTTTTAAATGCCTGTGTAAGGCTGGAAATATCTGTTTCCAGAATACCCGAAGAAAAGATTTCAGAACCTCTGCACACACACATCAATTTAACTCCATTAGATGATTTTACAGCTTGACAACCATTCAGCTAGATAGCT
>NW_022449931.1:0-1533 GCF_009761245.1 Sapajus apella | reverse complement strand
GTGAGCTGTCTACATGGACTCTGTGTCTCATGAGATCCACGTCCTGTCATTTTTCTAAATGGCATCTCCATGTGGTTTTCATGAATGTGTGTCTGGTATTTCTTTTCTATCCTTTTACTTTCAACTTTTCTGTACCTTCTACTGAAATTTATGACTTTTGTAAATAGTCTATGGTTATTTATGGACTGACTTCTTTTTACCCCTCTGCACTATTTGTCTTGTCATTGGAGTGTGTGAGTCCATTATGGTTAATGTCATTGTTGGACTCATTGGGTTTAAGTCTGTACATTGTCATTTGCTGCCTTCTAATATTATCTCTTTTTCACTCAACTAGTTTTTTTCTGTTGCTTTCCTTAGATGAATAAAAAACTTTGCATTATTGTGGTCTTCTAAATAACTGTTCTAGTTTCAACTTCTCTTATTATTTCTTTAATTATCTGAGAAAGCACAATAATCCATGACTTACTATAATCAACAGCAGACCGTAACTTCCCTGACTTCCACCTACCTGTGCAGACGGCCCAGGGAGAATCAGTGCTCTGGCTCTGAGACACAGGGGGTGGAAGCAGGAGAGTAACTGGGTGGTGAAGCTGTAGCTGCAGAGGCATCCGGGCCCCTCGCCTGCACTCCTCGTAGATGTCTCCTCCACTGAATGCCCGCGATGCCCTCTCCTCCGTATGCTCCTGCCAGAGTCTCCCCGTCTCCACGGACAGCAGCTCCACCCTTCTACTCACTCAGTTCAACACCGTGGGTGTCCTTGATTCTTCTTTCTCACACCACAGATGCAATCCATTAGCAAGTGCTGTGAAGTCCATCTTCAAATTCATCCGGAATCCCATCACTTCCCACCATTTCCCCGGCTCACGCCCCAGTCAAGGTAACCAGCGTCTCCATCCTGGAATACTGCTCTCCTTCCCCAGCATTTCCCTACTGCCTCACTTGTCCCCCACCTCTCAATTCTGTTCTCAGCACAGCAGCGAGAGAGCAGCTTTCAAAGGATAAGTCCCACCATGTCCCACTTTTCAAAACTGTCCTCTAACTCCCCATATCATTCATAGCAAATGTGAAAACCATCCCCACACCCTCCAGGTCTCCCTGCTCTGGTCACACCTCTGACCTCATTTCAGTTTCTCTCTGTCCAGCCCTGTTGGCCTCTTCCTCCTTCCAGGAACACAGACAGTTTCCTGCCCTAGTGCATCTGCACTGAAGGTTCCTGCCTGAAAAGAGCTTTCCCCGTCATCCTTGTGGACAGCTCCTCACATCCCTGAAATCTTCACTCAAAGGTCAAATTTACAAGGCCCATGCTGACCACCCAGCACAGCAGCCACCCCCCTGTCCCCACAGCCCACACTCTGGGTCACCTGCCCCACAGCACTTGCCACCTTCTAACTCAAGCATTTTCTGCTCTTTGCTTATACTATATCTATCATCTGCCTACAGAGGTATCCAATCTTTTGACTTCCCTGAACCACATGGGAAGAAGAAGAATTGTCTTGAGCCACACATAAAATACACTAAAGACAGCTGATGAGC
>NW_022449930.1:0-1534 GCF_009761245.1 Sapajus apella | reverse complement strand
AGTGAAACCCCCATCTCTACACACACACAAAAAGTTTTCAGTTAGTGGGCTGTGGTGGTGTCCACCCATAGTTCCAGCCACTCAGGAGGCTGAGGCAAGGGGATTGCTTGAGCCCAGGAGTTGGAGGCTGAAGTGAGTTGTGACAGCACCACTGCATACTAGCCTAAGCTACAGAGTGAGACCTTGCCTCAAAAATTAAAAAAAAAAAAAAAAAGGCTGGACGTGGTGGCTCATGCCTGTAATCCAAGCACTTTGGAGGCTAAGGCAGGTTCAAGACCAGCCTGACCAACATGGTAAAACCCTGTCCTTAAAAAAATAAAAATAAAATAAAATAATTAAATAAAATTTTTAAAAAGTTTATTACGACCATGGACACAGAGAAAGCAAATAATGGCTTTCAATAACTCAAGTGGGAGGTTCTCTAGACTAAAAGTATCTTGTAGTTTTCTGCCCAAGATGGCCTACTGGATTTCAGGAAAACATGATACATGATTAGATAAAGATGGAAGTTTATATTTAGTTTTGATTGAATTGTTTAATTACAGTGTTTACTGATTTCTGACAGCATCTTCTTTTAGGGAGCCAGCTTGCAATGTGGTTCAGAAAATCATTCCCTAACATTCAGTCTGAATCTGTGTCTACACCTTTCTATCAGATTGTAAGTGACCTTTATACCACAATAAATCGTTTTATGCTTATACTATTGAGAGTGTTTTGTTTCTTTTCCTAAAAACAATAAAGAAATATAACAGTAACATCACATTTAATATGGTGAGTCTGAATCTTTAGTTTAACCATTGGAATTTAGATTAGTCCTTCTAAAGGTAAAGCTGAATCTCAAGTGTTTACAATGTAGCAATTTATCCAAGGTCATGGGACAAATAATATGTAGATGTTTCTTAAAACTACCCGTAGGATGAGGCGAGGGTCTCTCAGCAGACAGCAAGATAGGATCCCCTGCTCTGCTGAAAATGTATGAGATGTGGCCTAACTTTGTAGTTGTCATGCTAACTTACAGGCATGTAAAACTGTTAATGCAACTCAACACTAGTGTTCCCTCTCTCTGCTATTTGGTACACAGGGATCTTTTGTTGTGAGTATTGTGTTATCTCTCCAACAGTGGATATATTCTAACCTTTTCTTCCTCCTAAGTGGACTATGATAAGAAGCAGTTATTCAGAAGACCTCTCAGAACATGGTTTCATGAGATGAAACAACCATTGGTGTTCAGAGCAGTTTCAAATTTGTAAAATCAGTGTTCATACAGATAGTTGATAATAAAGTCACCTCTAGTCATGATTGATACCAAGCATGGACAACTAGAAAGCACAGCATTGAATATGCTCATCCCTGCCCCACTTCTCTTTCCTCTCACTCCCACTTTCTAACCACAGCAGTCGTGAATAAAGCAATCTCATATGATTGTTCATTTCAGTAATGTTTTTTGGGAGAAGCCAGGCCATAAAATATACCTCTCTGCTCACCTCATGTGCCTCAGTGTTATTCTCCTGCTGTTGTAATCCTAAAAAAATCA
>NW_022449929.1:0-1534 GCF_009761245.1 Sapajus apella | reverse complement strand
GACAGTCTGGCCCCTCTGCTGTAGGTCTGCTGAGGTTCACTCCAGGCCCTGCTTGCCTGGGGTTCACCTGCAGCAGCTGCTGAACAGTAAGGGTTGTTACCAGTTTTCTTCTTCTTCTGCTATCTTTGTCCCAGAAGGATACCCGCCAGGTGTCAGTCTGATCTCTCCTTTATGAGGTGTCTCTTTGGATATATAGGGGTCAGGGAGCTGCTTGAGGAGACGGTCTCTTCTTTATAGGAGCTCAAATGGTGAGCTGTGAGCTCTGTTGTTCATTCAGAGCGGCTGGGCAGGTATGTTTAGGTCTGCTGCAGCAGAACTCATAAACTGCTTTTTGTTCCCAGGTGCTCTGTCCCAGGGATTTAGGGCTTTATTTATGAGTTTCCGTTATGCTGCTGCCTTCTTTTTTTTTTTCCTTCAGACCTGCCCTGCCCAGCAAGGAGGCAGCCTAGTCACTGTCAGCCTGTAAAGGGTTTGGTGAGCTGCTGTGGGCTCCTCCCAGCTGCTGAGTGAACCTTTCTTGCAGTCTTGTTTATATGGGTGTAGTTAGAACTGCTTTGGCGATGGTGGCCCGCCTCTCTTGAGGCGGAGTCTCTCTGCTGTGGCGGGTTGCCTTGGCAATGGCGGGCTGCCTCAGCAATGGCGGGTTGCCTTGGCAACAGCGGGCTGCCTCAGCAATGGGGGGCTGCCTCAGCATTGGCCAACTGCCTCAGTCGTGGCGGGCTGCCTCGGTAATGGCGGACGCCCCTCCCCCACAGAGCTGGACCGTCCCGGGTTCAGCTGCGCTCGCTGTGAAACTCTCAATCCAGAGTTTCTGGTTGCTGTTCTTTTGTGGGGGTGGGACCAGCCGAGCCTGATTGCCGGGCTCCCTGCCTCAGAGCCTTTTTTAAGTTGGTGTTCCAGTCGCCTGTTGAAAAGGCGCCGGGATCTGTTTGTTTTCCCCTGAGGCCACTCACTGCACTGGCTTAAACAGCGGCACTGAGGTTTGTGGCGCTTTTTTTTTTGCCCTGGAATCTACTGTCCTGGTTCCCTGCTCAGTCCCCTTTTTAAACAGATGAATGGGCGACTTCCGTGGCTCCAATCGCCAGCCTAAAGGGACCCCGGACCGGTGTATTTTGTACGGAGAACCGCGGCTCCGGGGCGCCGACAAAGCAGCCGCGCGGGGCAAAGCAGCGGCACTGGCCGGCACAGCCGCGCTGGTGACCTGTGGAGCTCCTCCGCCTGGGAATTGCCTAGTCTGTGGGCAATAAAAATGCGGCATCCACTCACCCTCTGCCCTTTCACTGGGAGCTGCAATCCTGAGCTGTTCCTAAATGGCCATCTTGGAAGAATATCAGTAATTAGAATTTCATATTCTAATAGCCAGCCTGCTATTTCTCTTTCATACTAGAAAACACAAAGAAAAACTTGGTTCTTGAGCTATTTCAATCATGTTATATTGTTGGTAAAATTTTCTACAATATTTGGATTCCTTTGGATACAAATTTGCTCTCGATAGCCTAGGCTGTTACATTTTCTATAGTTTTGTGTTCTATAA
>NW_022449928.1:0-1534 GCF_009761245.1 Sapajus apella | reverse complement strand
GTGGCAGGTGGGGAGACAGAAGAGGAGAAGATTCGTGTCGACGTTTTGGAGAACCAGGCCATGGACGTCTCCAATCAGCTGGCCAGAGTCTGCTACAGTCCTGACTTTGTGAGTCCCTCCCTGATCTGGGCCAGGAGCCAGGCTTCTTTATTTCCATCTACTCTGGTCCTGTTCACAATTTGAACTTCTCGTTGCTATTGATCCTCGGGGGGTTCCCTGTACTGTAGCAGAGTGACCGTCATATCATTAAAATATATCAAATAAAAAGTCGAAATCGGCCCCCACCAATCATAGGAAGTCCAAGCTAGAAATTCAGTTCTTAGACAATAAAGTCATGAGTTCAGAATTCCCTTTACATCTGACCCCTGACCTCCGCCACGGGCCATCTCACCCCGCTGGTTCATGCTGTCTGCCTGTTCAGGGAATAGGCAGACTCACACTACGTGGTAAAGAGGTACACGATGGGTATGTAAGAGCACTCTCCTCTATGGAATTCCGGCCTATTCTTTTCCTAGTGCTTCTCCTTGACAGGCACAGGGATGAGTGCATTTTCCTAACAGGCAGCTCAGGGGCAGTCAGAAGGCCTTTGTTCCTCTGCCTCCTTCCACTCAGCCTCTGAAAATCTCATCTCTCCAGAAAGTACTCAGTATCCATTGTATTCTTCTGCCGCTCCACTAGGAGGAATTTTTGACTTCTTTCCCTGAGCTCCTTTAGTTCTTTGCATCCTTGATCCTGCTTGTGTCTGGGTCCAGAGCTTGCCAGGTACTCAGGTGCTCCTGGGGGCTGACCCAGAGGAGGGTGGTTGGGAGGTCAGTGGGGACAGATTCAGGGACAGTGTTGCATTCCTTTCTGCCTTCCATCACCTCAGAAAGCCTCCAGCCACCCACTTGGAATCTAATAAATGCTGATGTGTCCAACTGAAGCCAGTTCCAGTTGTGGGGAAGATCACTGCTTGCTTGTGGCTAGCTGGGGCCATACACAGCCCTGTGGAGGCCACAGCTGTGCAGGGAGCTTGTATCTGAGAGTGGTGACAGCTGTGTTCTGTCTGCCTCAGGAGAAACTGAAGCCAGAATATTTGGAGGGAATTCCTACAATGATGCAGCACTTCTCACAGTTCCTGGGGAAGGGGCCATGGTTTGTTGGAGACAAGGTAATGGGGGTGTGTGATGGGACACTGCAGACTTGTCATACATCCTATGCTATGGAGATTTCAGCCCACACATTCTTGGCCTTCTGCAGATCACCTTTGTGGATTTCCTCGCCTATGACGTCCTTGATCTCCACCGTATATTTGAGCCCACCTGCTTGGACACCTTTCCAAACCTGAAGGACTTCATCTCCCGATTTGAGGTGATGCCCCTGTACTCCTTTCTCTTTGGTGCCCCTTGTTTGAGATGCTTTCCTAGTCCTGGAGCTACACTGAGAATAACTCGCATTTGTTGAGTGCTGGCTTCATGCCACAAACTGTGACTCGCACATTATACCTATGGTGTCGAAGTTGAACTTTACAACATTCCTACAGGGTGACAGAATT
>NW_022449927.1:0-1534 GCF_009761245.1 Sapajus apella | reverse complement strand
ATTGTAGCTGCTGGGATGTGATTTGTGCTCACCAAATCTCATGTTAAAATTTGATCCCCATGTGGTGTTGGGAGGTAAGGCCGAGCATGAGATGTTTGGGTCATGAGGATGGATCTCTCATGAATGGCTTGGTGCTGTTCCCAAGGTAATGAGTGAGTTCTTGCTCTGGTGACAGTTGATTAGTTCCTGCAAGTGTGGGCTATTAGAAAGTCAGGGCACCCCTCGGGTTTTCCCTTTTTGGATGTGTCCACCCTCCCTTTAACCTGCCGCCATGTTATCATGCAGCATAAAAGGCCTCACAAGGAGCAGAGAGATGCTAGATGCCAGCGCCATGCCTCTTGAACTTCCCAGCCTGCAGAACCAAGAGCCAAATAAACCTCTTTTTCTTGTAAATTATTCAGCCTCAAATATTCCTTTATAGCAACACTAAACAGTCTGGGAAAGCTTAGGAGTGAGAACTCCAGGAGAAAGACTACTTCCTACCAGTCTTAGCAATGTAGGATCAAAAGCTTTTCTAATTTGAATTAAAATAAGGAGAAAATATGAACTTCTTTATCTCAAGCTAGCCGAGGGACAGCCTGGTTGCTCACATAATGCATCACATAGGTCAGGTGATGCTACAGTCACAGACTGCTCCTAGAAAATCTTAGTGATTCAAAACAACAAAGGTTTCTTTTTTGCTCACAATGACATGTTCATCACAGATCTTCAGGTGCTCAGCCTGTCCTAGTCAGCCCGAGGGCCAAGCAGCTATTAATTGGGACTTGGACAATTGTTGTGGAAAAGAGTATGCTGACTTTAAAAGTTTCCTCCTGGAAGCAGAAATCTTCCTTTCTGCTCATGTGGCAAGTCACATGACACCGCCTAACTTCAAGTGGGCAGAAAGTAACCCCTTCCAAGAGTCCAGAGGAGGGAGGGCTGGGGTATTTGTGAACAGCTCGAACAACCTGCATGCTCAACCAGAGGCCATGGCATGCAGCAGATTCCTGGTATAGACTCAGGAATTCTGAGAACAGAGACAGCATCATGGCTAGATTCAGGGAAGTCTTCCTGGAGGAGGTGAAGTCTGATGTTAACTTTGAGAAACAGCTCAGCTTCAGACATATTAGATAAGAAAGATGGACCAGAGGGAGCATCCTGAGACAGTAGATTTGGAAGGAAACCAGGTCTGGAGGCCAGAGTAGTTCTGTACTTACATCTTCTCCCAACCCTGGTCTCTTTCAAGCTCCAGGACTCATGCTGGGGAGGGCAGAAGGAAAATGCTGGGCTGGGGCCAAGCAGAAATGAAAGTTCTAGTGATTGTTTTCAAGTATTAATCTGATCAGGAAAGGAGACTTGGTGGAGACTCCTCAACATCTGCAGCCGCAGGCCCATCACACCCACACTCACTGGAAGAATTCCAGTTCAGAGAGGCAGGGTCTAGCCAGACTTGCAACTGTGCTCTCTGCCCCTCACTGACACTTTCCTCCAGCAGATGAGCCCCAGGGCCCCACTATCAGGCCATCCCCAGGATGAAATAAAAGCATTTTTATGC
>NW_022449926.1:0-1534 GCF_009761245.1 Sapajus apella | reverse complement strand
TAGTAGAGACGGGGTTTCACCGTGTTGACCAGGATGGTCTCGATCTCTTGACCTCGTGATCCACCTGCCTCGGCCTCCCAAAGTGCTGGGATTACAGGCTTGAGCCACCGCACCCGGCTATCTCATTTCTTAATAACTGTTTAAAGATTTCCACCCTTTTGGAAATGTTCATCTTTTCTCACTGTCTGGTGAATCACTCTAATTTTCTTTGCCATCTGTCATTTCAGCCTAACTTTTCCCTTTAGCAGCAGCCCTGAGGCTAGCAGCTGTAGCTCAGGCTGGCCAGAGCCCAAGATTGGCCCAGCATCAGGATCTGTCTCAGTCACTTTCATTTTAGCGATTACAGATTAAAATAGTGGAAGGATTGTCTATTTAGTTTGTTTCCTTATGCATCCAGTGGGTTAACTCCTTGGGGGTTGGATCCATTTTATTGAAAAAGCAATGGTAACTTTTACCTCTGATAACTGTTTGCAGAACAGCTGCATTTCTATACCCATGGGTGACCTCAGGACATCCAGGAATCAAAGGCTCGTCATCTTGATTTCACATCCTTCCTCTTCTCAAACCATATGTTTCAGTGAGTCACGGTTGTTTTAATGAATCCCATTTCTGATAAAACTGAAAAGTTAGGGAATAGTCTACAAGATGCCCTCATTCCTAACACCAACTGAAGATTTCAAGGATCCCTGATTATCCTCATTTCTCAAATCATTTGTAAATTTCAAACCCCAAGACTACCCTTAGGTTTGGTAATTCACTAGAAGTACTCACGGAATTCACTGAAAGCTGTTATACTCTTGATTACTGTTAACCACAACTAAAGGATAGAAATTAAAGTCAGCCAAGGAAAGACACACAGGGTAGAGTCCAGAAGTTGCACACACAAAGCTTCCAGTTATCCTCTCCCTATGGAGTCATGGACAGCATAACTTAACTTTATTCATAATAATGTGTGACAATATGCATAGTACTGTGAACTACAGACACTCACCCAACCCTTGTGTCCAGTGTTTTTTTTTTTTTGAGACAGAATTTCACTCGTTACCCAGGCTGGAGTGCAATGGCGCGATCTCGGCTCACTGCAACCTCCACCTCCTGGATTCAGGCAATTCTCCTGCCTCAACCTCCTGAGTAGCTGGGATTACAGGCACGCACCACCATGCCCAGCTAATGTTTTGTATTTTTAGTAGAGATGGGGTTTCACCATGTTGATCAGGATGGTCTTGTGATCCACCCGCCTCGGCCTCCCAAAGTGCTGGGATTACAGGCTTGAGCCACCGCGCCCGGCCGTGTCCAGTATTTTTATTGGGACTCCATCATGTAACATGGTTGACTTCCCTCAAGGTGGATCTTGGTATCCAGCTCCTCCTGAAGTTGAGCTGATACCACCTTATTCAAAGCCCCTATTCTAAATCATGTTGTTAGACTATCTGGTATGGTCTGCTTCCACTCCAAATCACATTGTTAGTATTAACTGGTGTGGCCAGCCGTCACCCTAAATCACATTTTTAGAATATTCAGTGTGATGCAAGGT
>NW_022449925.1:0-1534 GCF_009761245.1 Sapajus apella | reverse complement strand
AGCTTTACTTTTACACAGGTGTGCCCACCTGTGACTCCCTTGGAGTTTAATGTCTATTGGAGAGCTCAGGTGGCCTTGCTGTGGTCCTTTCCACATTGGGGAAAGCTGGTCAGCTGAAGAACATCCTCCCTTGTCTTTAGTGAGACTAAATCCCTAGCTGAGCTGAAACTGAATTTTCCTCCCATGTGGAAGGGGAAGTCTTTCGTTTTCATATTCACAGAGTGCCTTTGCACATGTCCTGTATTGATGACATACTTTTGTAATTGATAAGTCCTTTCATCTCTTAGGAGATATGTGGTTAGGAAAAGCTTTCTGTATGCTAACTCAACAGGACCTAATTATAAGTTTCCTTTGGAGCAGCTGAAACCCATAGTAAGCTATGGGTGTTAGAGATAGTCAGGCCTCTTGATTTTGCTAGAGTCTTCTTTGGAGTTTTATTGGTTCTTTCACCTTTCAAGAGGACTGCAGTCTCCACACAGAGTGAAGGTGATATTTGATTCCTAAAGCTGAGAACAGGTGCTGGGATACGCCTGCTGTGAAAGATGGGCCATTGTCACTTTGCATGCTTTTAGATGATCCAAACTGAGGAATTATATCTTCTGGTAAACACATTTCAGATAGCATGGGGAATGCCTTGATCTAACCAGTGAAGGTATCAGTAAGCATTAGCAAATATTTAAAGGTGCCTGAGTAAATTAGAGTTTTCAGTCCTCACCTGGAGAGGTTTCTCAATGTTGGACAGGTGAAACTAGAGGAGGAGAAAACTGCTGGCTGTTTGGGTTATTTCAGGCACAGAGCTCAGGGCAGGGTCACCTGTTTTAGTGTCTTGAACAGATTTATCGCCATGAACCAATGAGACATTAACTGAAACAAAGAATCCCTTCTAGGGTGAAAACAATCATGTAAGTGCTTAATTATTTTCCTATGATTAGTATTTGGAATTAGTAAGGTATTACCATGAGTCAGCCAGCCAGAGGGGTTCTGGACTAAACTGCAATCCCTGGTTCATTTTTGTTCTTCTTCAGAGCATTCTGGCCCAGCTCTAGGTATGCTGACCAGCATGCCCATCAGCTTCAGTGCAGTGACCTTGACTACTGCATTTGCAAGGGCATTTTCTTTTACATGGTCAATCTCTCTTTTGATGTCCTCTGCAATGAATTATAGCCACTTTTCCTTGGCAGCCAGGCAGCATTCTAACAAGCTCAAAATCTGAGTTATGTTGTATGGAAAAGCCCTTTGCGGTCAGGAGAACCTACCCATTCCAAATTGCAGCATAAGCATGAAGCACTAAAAGGTCATACTTAGAATCAGTGTAAATGTTAACTTTTAAATCCTTCCCTGACTGCAGGGCTCTGGTAAGTTCAATTAACTTAGCTTTTTGAGCTGAGGTAGAGGCCAGCAAGGCATGTGACTTCATTAACTTGTGCTAATAAGAGCATATCTAGCCCTCCTGTTTTCCTGATGCATAAAACAACTTGCATCTGTTAACCCCTCTTCCTTGGGATGGTCAAGGAGCTCATCTCAAGTCTGGCCT
>NW_022449924.1:0-1535 GCF_009761245.1 Sapajus apella | reverse complement strand
TAAAGGGATGGAGGAAGATTTACCAAGCAAATGGAGAGCAAAAAAAAGCAGGAGTTGCAATTCTTATCTCTGATAAATTAGACTTTAAAGCAACAAAGATCATAAGAGACAAAGAGGGACATTACATAATGGTAAAAGGATCAATGCAACAAGAAGAGCTAACGATCCTAAATATATATGCACCCAATACAGGAGCACCCAGATACATAAGGCAAGTTCCTAATGACTTACAAAGAGACATAGACCCCAACACAATAATAGTGGGAGACTTTAACACCCCATTGTCAACATTAGACAGATCAACCAGACAGAAAATTAACAAGGATATCCAGGACTTGAACTCAGACCTGGACCAAGCAAACCTAATAGACATTTACAGAACTCTCCACCCCAAATCCACAGAATATACATTCTTCTCAGCACCACATCACACCTACTCTAAAATTGACCACATAATTGGGAGTAAATCACTCCTCAGCAAATGCAAAAGAATGGAAATCGTAACAAACAGTCTCTCAGACCACAGTGCAATCAAGTTAGAACTCAGAATTCAAAAACTAACTCAGAACCGCACAGCTTCATGGAAACTGAACAACTTGTTCTTGAATGTTGACTGGATAAACAATGAAATGAAGGCAGAAATAAAGATGTTCTTCGAAGCCAACGAGAATGAAGACACAACATACCAGAATCTCTGGGACACATTTAAAGCAGTCTCTAGAGGAAAATATATAGCAATAAGTGCCCACATGAGAAGCAAGGAGAGATCAAAAATTGACACCTTATCGTCAAAACTGAAAGAGTTAGAGGAGCAAGATCAAAAAAACTCAGTCTAGCAGAAGACAAGAAATAGCTAAGATCAGAGCAGAACTGAAGGAGATAGAGACACAAAAAACCCTTCAAAAAATCAATAAATCCAGGAGCTGGTTTTTTGAAAAGATCAACAAAATAGACAGACCACTAGCCAGATTAATAAAAAAGAAAAGAGAGAATAACCAAATTGATGCAATAAAAAACGATAAAGGGGATATCACCACAGATTCCACAGAAATTCAAACCATCATCAGAGATTATTACAAACAACTCTATGCACACAAACTAATAAACCTGGAAGAAATGGATAAATTCCTGGACACTTGCCTCCTGCCAAGCCTAAACCAGGAAGAAGCCGAAACCCTGAACAGACCCATAACAAGGTCTGAAGTTGAGGCAGCTATTAAGAGCTTACCACCCAAAAAAAGCCCAGGTCCAGATGGGTTCACAGCTGAATTCTACCAGACATACAAAGAGGAGCTGGTACCATTTCTTCTGAAACTATTCCAAACAATACAAAAAGAGGGAATTCTTCCCAAATCATTTTATGAGACCAACATCATCCTGATTCCAAAACCCGGCAGAGACTCAACAAGAAAAGAAAACTTCAGGCCAATATCCATGATGAACATAGATGCAAAAATCTTCAATAAAATACTGACAAGCCGATTGCAACAGCACATCAAAAAGCTTATCCACCATGATCAAGTAGGCTTCATCCC
>NW_022449923.1:0-497 GCF_009761245.1 Sapajus apella | reverse complement strand
CAAAGCAAAAGGCCCACGAGATAGTACTGCACACTGGCCAGAATGACGATTAGGACACGGTCCGCAAGAACGAATGCAGGCGAGGCAGAGAAGAGGGATGATGCTCTGCTGCTGGTGGAAATGCAAACCAGTTCAGACACCATGGAAAGCAACGTGGGGATTTCTCAAATGACTTTCTCCACATCACGAATACTCACAAAAATGTCAATGAAAACCACGCTAACATTCCATCTCCTTCCACTCACTATGAAT
Organism: Sapajus apella; assembly: GCF_009761245.1. Classification (NCBI taxonomy): domain Eukaryota; kingdom Metazoa; phylum Chordata; class Mammalia; order Primates; family Cebidae; genus Sapajus; species Sapajus apella. The sequence goes on along the minus strand of NW_022449923.1, from coordinate 245 downwards.
ACTACCAAAAATAAAACACAAATTTTTGAAGGCGCCAGCCAGTGTAGACTTACAGAAAGGTAACCTCTTTGACACTATTGGTGGAGATGTAAACTAGTATACAAACTATGAGAAACAGCAAGAGGTTCCTGAAAAACTTCACAGTACAACTACCATGTCAGCTGGCAGCCCCACCACTGGTTCCACATTTAAAGCAGTTGAAATCCCTGGGCTGAAGAGAGCTATCTGCCTTCCATGGGTACTGA
>NW_022449922.1:0-1535 GCF_009761245.1 Sapajus apella | reverse complement strand
CCCCCATCTAGACCTTCCAGATGGAGTCTCTAGATGGGGGACTTTAAATAGCAGGCCTCTCCTGGGTATGGAAATTAGAGGCTCCACGGCTGCCAGGTCTCTGGAGAGAAATCTATTTTGGAACACAGACCCTCTGGACTCCCTGTGCAGATGAGGAGGGCCAAGCCCCCTAAGTCCTGCTCACTTTGCCAGTGCCATGGGGGAAGAGCACCTTGTCAGGAAGAGGAGGAAAGTTCCCAGGAGTTGTCATTACCAGAAGTCTCAAAGGGTCACCTCCGCACTTCGACATTTGTTAAGATCCAGAAAATGAGGCCAGGCTTGAGCCAAGGAGGCTGCCAAGGAACATCCTCCTTCTCTCTCCCCTTCCTCCCTTCCTGTGCTGCTTCTTTCCCTGACTTTCACTTTTCATTCATTCTTTCTTTCAACAAAAATGTATTGCATACCAACATGTGCCAAGCACAATTCTATGTGTTAGGGATTTTTTTTTAAACGGAAGAGAGAGAAACCAAGATAGACCTCAACCTCTTCCTCATCCTCAGCATCTCTCAGACCTCAGACTACCAACTAGGAAGCATGTTTGCATTCTGCATAAAATCCCACAATGCTGTGACATGCCCACGATCATGACAGGCTCACAGAAGGCACCTCCTCGTAGCTGCTGTGATGAGAAAATGAGGGTACATAGTAAGTGCTTGATAAATGTTGGCTGTTATTATTCTATAGTAGCCTCTGTGCTTAAAACTTCACACACATGCCCTTTTCATACTCACAGCAGCCCTGGGAAGTGGGTACTATTTTTCTTCCAGTGGTATAAAATTCAGAAATGGTCCAAAGAAATGAAGTCGCTTGCTCAGTGTTAGTGTAGAGGCTGGGATTAGAAGTCAGGCAGCCTGGCTCCAGATTCCACTCCCTGTCTGTCTTTGGCTGGTCTGGAACTCCTGGCCTCAAGCAATGCTCCTGCCTCAGCCTCCCAAGGGGCTGGGATTACAGGAGTATGGCACCACGCCTGGCCAGGCAAGAATTGACTCTTAAAACACCACCCGGCACCAGCCGACCTGCTGAGCTCATTGCTTGTTTTGGAATTTTTTTCTGAAACTGCTGAGCTGCAGTGGCTGCGGGACCCTCACTAAGACAATGGCATGCTCCTTCTTCCTGAAATTTGGATCTTGAACAGTGGGGCAAGGATAGAAAGATGAAGGCGTCCGGACCACACAGCTCCCACTACCAGAACCTTTCCTTCCAGCCTTCCCCCTGAGATAGTGGCTCCCCCAGAGCCCTCTGGTAAATTCCATTTCGTCTTTAGTTAACCCGACTTGGATTCTGCCGCCTGCACTAGAGGACCCCCGTTCAACCACACCACTTCCCACTTAACTGGTACACAATGCCCCTTCGCCATTCGTTGGCAGGAACAGAAGCCTTCACTCCAGTTGGACATGCCCGGGATGGGGAGTGGGAGTCCGATACTTACGTGCCATCAACTTTCTCCACGCCGTGGAAGAAGCTGATGCAGTCTGACGTATTTCTCAGGTTAAAGC
>NW_022449921.1:0-1535 GCF_009761245.1 Sapajus apella | reverse complement strand
TCCAGATTCTCCAAAGAAAGATTTTCTGAACTGCTACATTCGAACAACTGTTTAACTCTATATGTTGAATATACACCTGACAATCATTCAGCTACATAGCTCCGTTTTTGTTTTAGAGTCAGGTATTTCTCATGACACCCCATACTCCTAATAACCCAGGAATATCCAAACTCAGCTTTTAGAAGAAACCTGTTTCTAACTCGTTGAATCTAAACATAGATGCAACTTCCTAAGGTGAACGAACACAGAGCAGAGCAGTTTGAAAGAGACGTTTCTCCTGTGGTTTAGACGCGATCTTAAAGCTAATTCTTATGAGCCTTTATATGGCTGGAAATATCTCTTTCCAGGTTCTCCAAAGAAAGGGTTTCTGACCTGCTACATTCACACATCTGTCTAACTGTGTAAGTTGAACATACAACTTGACAATCATTCTGCTACATAGCTACGTTTTTGTTTTAGAGCCAGACATTTCTCATTAAACCTTGTACCACCATTCACTCATGAATATCCAAACGCAGATTTTTGGAGAAACGTGTTTCTAACTCTCGGAATCTAAACATGGATGCAACTTCCTAAAGTGAACGAACACACAGTGGAGCAGTTGAAAGAGGCTTTTCTCGTATGATTTAGATACGATCTTAAAGCTAATTCTTAAGAGTCTGTATATGGCTGGAAATATCTCTTTCCAGATTCTCCAAAGAAAGGCTTACTGAACTGCTAAATTCACACAATTGTTTAACTCAGTAAGTTTAATATACAGCTTGACTCTCATTAGGCTACATAACTCCGTTTTTGTTTAGAGCCCGATATTTCTCATTACAGCCTGTATTCCCATTCACTCAGGAATATCCAAACGCCACTTTTTGGAGAAACGTGTTTCTAACTCGCTGAATCTAAACATAGATGCAACTTCCCAACGTGAACGAACACACAGCAAAGCCGTTTGAAAGAGACGTTTCTATTGTGATTTAGACGCGACTTTACCGCTAATTCTTATTAGCCTGTTTATGGCTGGAAATATCTCTTTCCAGATTCTCCAAATAAAGGGTTTCTCAACTGCTACATTCACACATCTGTTTAACTCTATATGTTCAATAAACACCTTGACAATCATTCAGCTGCATAGCTGGGTTTCTGTTTTAGAGCCAGTTATTTCTCATTACACCCTATACTCCCATTCACTCAGGAATAGCCAAACGCAGATTTTAGAAGAAACGTGTTTCTATCTCGATGAAATAAACATAGATGCAACTTCCTAAGGTCAACGAACACACAGCGGAGCAGTTTGAAAGAGACGGTTCTCCTGGGGTTCAGATGCAATCTTACCGCTAATTCTTATGAGCCTGTATATGGCTGGAAAAATCTCTTTGCAGATTCTCCAAAGAAAGGGATTAACAACTGCTACATTCACATATCTGTTTAACTCTATATTTTGAATATACACCTTGACAATCATTCAGGTACATAGCTCCGTTTTTGTTTTAGAGCCAGATATTTCTCATTACACGCTATACTCCCATTCACTCAGGAATATC
>NW_022449920.1:1163-1535 GCF_009761245.1 Sapajus apella | reverse complement strand
CTGCTGAGGTTCACTCCAGGCCCTGCTTGCCTGGGTTTCACCTGCAGCAGCTGTTGAACAGCAAGGGTTGTTACCAGTTTTCTTCTTCTTCTATCTTTGTCCCAGAAGGATACCCGCCTATTGTCAATCTGATCTCTCCTCTATGAGGTGTCTCTTTGGATATATAGGGGTCAGGGAGCTGCTTGAGGAGACGGTCTTTTCTTTATAGGAGCTCAAATGGTGAGCTGTGAGCTCTGTTGTTGTTCATTCAGAGCTGCTGGGCAGGTACTTTTAGGTCTGCTGCAGCAGAACTCATAAACTGCTTTTTGTTCCCAGGTGCTCTGTCCCAGGGATTTAGGGCTTTATTTATGAGTTTCTGTTATGCTGCTGCCT
>NW_022449920.1:0-1063 GCF_009761245.1 Sapajus apella | reverse complement strand
CTTTTTTTTTTTTTTTCTTTTTTTCCTTCAGACCTGCCCAGCCCAGCAAGGAGGCAGTCTAGTCACTGTCGGCCTATAGCAGCTTTGCTGAGCTGCTGTGGGCTGCGCCCCGCTGCCGAGTGAACTTCCTTGCAGTCCTGTTTATATGGGTGTAGTTAGAACTGCTTTGGTGATGGTGGCCCGCCTCTGTTGGGGCGGAGTCTCTGCTGTGGCGTGTTGCCTTGGCAATGGTGGGCTGCCTCAGCAATGGTGGGTTGCCTTGGCAACGGCGGGCTGCCTCGGTAATGGCGGACGCCCCTCCCCCACAGAGCTGGACTGTCCCGGGTTCAGCTGCGCTTCCTGTGAAATTCTCAATCCAGAGTTTCTGGTTGCTGTTCTTTTGTGGGGGTGGGGCCAGCCGAGCCTGATCGCCTGGCTCCCTTCCTCAGAGCCTTTTTTAAGTTGGTGTTCCAGTCGCCTGTTGAAGAGGCGCCGGGGTCTGTTTGTTTTCCCCTGCGGCCACTCACTGCGCTGGCTTAAACAGCGGCACTGAGGTTTGTGGCACTTTTTTTTCTTCTTTTTTTGCCCTGGAATCTACTGTCCTGGTTCTCTGCTCAGTCCCCTTTTTGAACCAGCATATGGGCGACTTCCCGTGGCTCCAATCGCCAGCCAAAAGGGCACCCGGACCGGTGTATTTTGTACGGAGAACCGCGGCTCCGGGGCGCCGACAAAGCAGCTGCGCGGGGCAGAGCAGCGGCGCTGGTCGGCGCCGGCCGGCGCTGGCCACAACAGCTGCGCTGGCGAGCGTGGAGCACCTCTGCCCAGGAATTTCCTAGTCTGTGGGCAATAAAAACGCGGCGTCCACTCACCCTCTGCGCTTTCACTGGGAGCTGCAATCCTGAGCTGTTCCTAAACGGCCATCTTGGATCTCCGCCGGCTGCTAAGTCTTAAACATTTTAAATATATTTTAAATGTATTTAAACATATTTTAAATGTATTTAAATATTTTAAACATATTTTAAATATATTTAAACATTTTAAATATATTTTAAATGTATTTAAACATTTTAAATATATTTTAAAT
>NW_022449919.1:1163-1535 GCF_009761245.1 Sapajus apella | reverse complement strand
CTGCTGAGGTTCACTCCAGGCCCTGCTTGCCTGGGTTTCACCTGCAGCAGCTGTTGAACAGCAAGGGTTGTTACCAGTTTTCTTCTTCTTCTATCTTTGTCCCAGAAGGATACCCGCCTATTGTCAATCTGATCTCTCCTCTATGAGGTGTCTCTTTGGATATATAGGGGTCAGGGAGCTGCTTGAGGAGACGGTCTTTTCTTTATAGGAGCTCAAATGGTGAGCTGTGAGCTCTGTTGTTGTTCATTCAGAGCTGCTGGGCAGGTACTTTTAGGTCTGCTGCAGCAGAACTCATAAACTGCTTTTTGTTCCCAGGTGCTCTGTCCCAGGGATTTAGGGCTTTATTTATGAGTTTCTGTTATGCTGCTGCCT
>NW_022449919.1:0-1063 GCF_009761245.1 Sapajus apella | reverse complement strand
CTTTTTTTTTTTTTTTCTTTTTTTCCTTCAGACCTGCCCAGCCCAGCAAGGAGGCAGTCTAGTCACTGTCGGCCTATAGCAGCTTTGCTGAGCTGCTGTGGGCTGCGCCCCGCTGCCGAGTGAACTTCCTTGCAGTCCTGTTTATATGGGTGTAGTTAGAACTGCTTTGGTGATGGTGGCCCGCCTCTGTTGGGGCGGAGTCTCTGCTGTGGCGTGTTGCCTTGGCAATGGTGGGCTGCCTCAGCAATGGTGGGTTGCCTTGGCAACGGCGGGCTGCCTCGGTAATGGCGGACGCCCCTCCCCCACAGAGCTGGACTGTCCCGGGTTCAGCTGCGCTTCCTGTGAAATTCTCAATCCAGAGTTTCTGGTTGCTGTTCTTTTGTGGGGGTGGGGCCAGCCGAGCCTGATCGCCTGGCTCCCTTCCTCAGAGCCTTTTTTAAGTTGGTGTTCCAGTCGCCTGTTGAAGAGGCGCCGGGGTCTGTTTGTTTTCCCCTGCGGCCACTCACTGCGCTGGCTTAAACAGCGGCACTGAGGTTTGTGGCACTTTTTTTTCTTCTTTTTTTGCCCTGGAATCTACTGTCCTGGTTCTCTGCTCAGTCCCCTTTTTGAACCAGCATATGGGCGACTTCCCGTGGCTCCAATCGCCAGCCAAAAGGGCACCCGGACCGGTGTATTTTGTACGGAGAACCGCGGCTCCGGGGCGCCGACAAAGCAGCTGCGCGGGGCAGAGCAGCGGCGCTGGTCGGCGCCGGCCGGCGCTGGCCACAACAGCTGCGCTGGCGAGCGTGGAGCACCTCTGCCCAGGAATTTCCTAGTCTGTGGGCAATAAAAACGCGGCGTCCACTCACCCTCTGCGCTTTCACTGGGAGCTGCAATCCTGAGCTGTTCCTAAACGGCCATCTTGGATCTCCGCCGGCTGCTAAGTCTTAAACATTTTAAATATATTTTAAATGTATTTAAACATATTTTAAATGTATTTAAATATTTTAAACATATTTTAAATATATTTAAACATTTTAAATATATTTTAAATGTATTTAAACATTTTAAATATATTTTAAAT
>NW_022449918.1:0-1535 GCF_009761245.1 Sapajus apella | reverse complement strand
AAAAAACCCTTCAAAAAATCAATAAATCCAGGAGCTGGTTTTTTGAAAAGATCAACAAAATAGACAGACCACTAGCCAGATTAATAAAAAAGAAAAGAGAGAATAACCAAATTGATGCAATAAAAAACGATTTAGGGAATATCACCACAGATTCTACAGAAATTCAAACCATCATCAGAGATTATTACAAACAACTCTATGCACACAAACTAATAAACCTGGAAGAAATGGATAAATTCCTGGACACTTGCCTCCTGCCAAGCCTAAACCAGGAAGAAGCCGAAACCCTGAACAGACCCATAACAAGGTCTGAAGTTGAGGCAGCAATTAAGAGCTTACCACCCAAAAAAAGCCCAGGTCCAGATGGGTTCACAGCTGGATTCTACCAGACATACAAAGAGGAGCTGGTACCATTTCTTCTGAAACTATTCCAAACAATACAAAAAGAGGGAATTCTTCCCAAATCATTTTATGAGACCAACATCATCCTGATTCCAAACCCCGGCAGAGCCTCAACAAGAAAAGAAAACTACAGGCCAATATCTATGATGACCATAGATGCAAAAATCTTCAATAAAATACTGACAAGCCGTTTGCAACAGCACATCAAAAAGCTTATTCACCATGATCAAGTAGGCTTCATCCCGGGGATGCAAGGCTGGTTCAACATACGCAAGTCTATAAACGTAATTCACCACATAAACAGAACCAAAGACAAAAACCACATGATTATCTCAATTGATGCAGAGAAGGCCTTTGACAAAATTCAACAGCCCTTTATGCTAAAAACACTCAATAAGCTAGGAATCAATGGAAAATATCTCAAAATAATAAAAGCTATTTATGACAAACCAACAGCCAGTATAATACTGAATGGGCAAAAACTGGAAGCATTCCCCTTGAAATGTGGCACCAGACAAGGATGCCCTCTCTCACCACTGCTATTCAATATAGTATTAGAAGTTCTAGCCAGAGCAATCAGGCAAGAAAAAGAAATAAAGGGCATTCAAATAGGAAAGGAGGAAGTCAAATTGTCTCTATTTGCAGACGACATGATTGTATATCTAGAAGACCCCATCGTCTCAGCCCCAAACCTCCTGAAACTCATAAGCAAGTTCAGCAAAGTCTCAGGATACAAAATCAATGTGCAAAAATCACATGCATTCCTATACACCAGTAACAGACTTAAAGAGAGCCAAATCAAGAACAAACTTCCATTCACAATTGCCACAAAGAGAATAAAATACCTAGGAATACAACTAACAAGGAATGTAAAGGACCTCTTCAAGGAGAACTACAAGCCACTGCTCAACGAAATAAGAGAGGACACAAACAGACGGAGAAACATTCCATGTTCATGGTTAGGAAGAATCAATATCGTGAAAATGGCCATACTGCCCAAAGTAATTTACAGATTCAATGCTATCCCCATCAAGCTACCAATGACCTTCTTTGCAGAACTGGAAAAAACCACCTTAAACTTCATATGGAACCAAAAGAGAGCCCGCATAGCCAAGTCAATTCTAAGCAAAAAG
>NW_022449917.1:0-1535 GCF_009761245.1 Sapajus apella | reverse complement strand
AGTAGCTAGAAGAAAATATTCTCAATGTTGTTACCACACAAAAAAAAAATCATAACTATACGAGGTGAAGAGATGCTAAATAACCCAATTTGACGATTACTCAACATACACATGTATCAAAATCTTCCCTGTACCCTCTAACTATACATTTATATATGGCAAATGGTGTTTTAAGATATATAAAGAAAACAATACCAAAATTCTCATGGAAATGTGAAACACCCTGAATTTCCAAAGTTATCCTGAGAAACACAAACCATGTGGCATGTATCACATTCCCTGAGTTCTAATTAAATGAAAATCCCTAGTTAACCAACCCATATGTCACTGGTAAACACAGAGAAATACAGACCAGTGAGCAAAATGAGGGTGTTCAATAATAAACACAAATTTATATAGAGTTAACACATTTTTCAAAACATTTCCAAACTGACACAATGGGAAAGGTTTTCAAAACTAGTATCCATATGCGAAAAAATAATACAGGACTCTTATGGTATGAAATACACAATAATCAACTGAAAAAGATGAAAGATTATACACAAAACTTGCAACCATACAGTTCCTAATAAAGACAACCTCGGGTGTGTGTTATATTTATTGCAACTTGGATGTATGCTCACGATTTGCAAAAACTAACAAAAATACAAGGAAAAGAAAATCATAGACAATGGACTGCTTTGGTAGTGATTTTGTTTTTTCTTGATTAGTAACCAACAGCACAGCTAACCAATAAATTACACATGTGGGGCCACGTCAAACTGAAGAGTTTGCGCCTAATAAACAACGAACAAAATGAAAAAGCATACTAAAAATTGTAAGAAAATTTAGGCAAATATTCAGTTGGATAAGGAGTTATTTTTGAAAAGGTACAAGCCAGCCAGTAACACTACCAGCTGGCCAAAAAAAAAAAAAAAAAAGCAGAAAAATAACCAAACCAAATAACCTGAAGAGATATTTGTGCAGACAAGAAACTGACGCAACATTTGCAAAAATGCAGTTACCATTACTACGGTAACCATTACTACCCATGAGAAAAGTGAAGATCAAAACCACACTCAGATCTTATCTCACTCCAACTAGAATGAACATTACAAACAGATTAAAATATTTAAAAAGACAACTTCTAGTATGAATTTCCACAAAGGGGAACTGTTTGTGGAAACGTAAATTAGTATTAATGCTATAAAAAACAGTTGGGGGTCCTGCAAAGAATAGAAAAGAAAACTACCATATCATCTAGCATTCCCACTACTGGGTATACATTCAACCTACCTGTCCATCCACAGATAAAGGGATCAAGAAACTCTCGTTATCAATAGGGAATGTTCTTCGGCCACCAAAATGATGAAACAGTGTCATGTGGAGACAACCAGATGAACCTGGAAAACATTATGTTAAATGTAATGAGGTGGGCCAAGAAAGACAAACACTGAATCTTAAGATGCCTATCTTAAAGAGGTAGAAAGCACAATATTGGTTACCAGTGTCTGGGAGACAGAGGGGGAGTAGGGATTGGTTATGGAAGCAAAGTT
>NW_022449916.1:0-1590 GCF_009761245.1 Sapajus apella | reverse complement strand
TTCTCCATTCTCCATTCCATTCTCCATTCCGTTCTCCATTCTCCATTCCATTCTCCTTTCCGTTCTCCATTCCATTCTCCATTCTCCATTCCATTCTCCTTTCCGTTCTCCATTCTCCATTCCATTCTCCATTCTGCGTTCCATTCTCCATTCCATTCTCTGTTCCATTCTCCATTCCCCATTCCATTCTCCATTCTCCATTCCATTCTCCTTTCCGTTCTCCATTCTCCATTCCATTCTCCATTCTGCATTCCGTTCTCCATTCCATTCTCTGTTCCATTCTCCATTCTCCATTCTTTTCTCCATTCTCCATTCCATTCTCCATTCTCCATTCCATTCCTGTTCCATTCTCCATTCTCCATTCCATTCTCCATTCTCCATTCCATTATCCATTCTCCAGTCCATTCTCCATTCTCCATTCCATTCTTGTTTTCATTCTTCAATCCATTCTCAAATCCATTCTCCATTCTCCATTCCATTCTGCATTAAATTCTCCATTCCATTCTCCATTCCATTATCCATTCTGCATTGCATTCTCTATTCTTAATTCCATTTTCCATTCCATTCTCCATTCAGTTTTCCGTTCTCCATTCCATTCTCCATTCCATCCTCCATTCCATTCTCCATTTCATTCTCCATTCTGCATTACATTCTCCATTCCATTCTGCATTCCATTTTTCATTTTCCATTCTTTTCTACATACCATTCTCCATTCCATTATCCATTCCCTTCTGCATTCTCCATTGCATTCGCCATTCTGCATTCCATTCTCCATTCCATTCTGCATTCCATTCTTCATTCTGCATTCCATTCTGCATTCCATTCTCCACTCTCCATTCCATTCTCCATTCCCTTCTGCATTCTCCACTATATTCTCCATTCCATTCTCCATTACCCATTCCATTCACCATTCGATTCTCCATTCTCCGTTCCCTTCTTCATTCTATTCTCCATTCTCTGTTCCATTCTCCATTCCATTCTCCATTCTCCATTCCATTCTCCATTCCGTTCTTCACTGTCCACCCCATTCTCTATTCCGTTGTCCTTTCTCCATTCCATTCTCCATTTCGTTCTCCATTCTTTTCTCCATTCTCCATTCCATTCTCCATTCTCCATTCCTTTCTCCATTCTTCATTCTATTCTCAATTCCATAATCCATTCTCTGTTCCATTCTCCATTCCATTCTTCATTCTCCATTCCATTCTCCGTTCAATTCTCCATTCTCCATTCCATTCCCCATTCTCCATTCCATTATCCATTTTCCATTGCATACTCCATTCTCCATTCCATTCTCCTTTCCATTCTCAATTCTCCATTCCATTCTTCATTACATTCTCCATTCTCCATTCCGTTCTCCTTTCCATTCTCCATTCTCCAATTCATTCTCCATTCTCCATTCCATTCTCCATTCTCCATTCCATTATTCATTCCATTCTCCACTCCTTTCTCCATTCCATCCTCCATTCTCCGTTGCATTCTCCATTCTCTATTCCATTCTCCATTTCATTCTTCATTCGATTCTCCATTCTCTATTCTCCATTTGATCCTTCATTCCATTCTCCATTCCATTCTCATTTCCATTCTCCATTC
>NW_022449915.1:0-1535 GCF_009761245.1 Sapajus apella | reverse complement strand
TAAAGGGATGGAGGAAGATTTACCAAGCAAATGGAGAGCAAAAAAAAGCAGGAGTTGCAATTCTTATCTCTGATAAATTAGACTTTAAAGCAACAAAGATCATAAGAGACAAAGAGGGACATTACATAATGGTAAAAGGATCAATGCAACAAGAAGAGCTAACGATCCTAAATATATATGCACCCAATACAGGAGCACCCAGATACATAAGGCAAGTTCCTAATGACTTACAAAGAGACATAGACCCCAACACAATAATAGTGGGAGACTTTAACACCCCATTGTCAACATTAGACAGATCAACCAGACAGAAAATTAACAAGGATATCCAGGACTTGAACTCAGACCTGGACCAAGCAAACCTAATAGACATTTACAGAACTCTCCACCCCAAATCCACAGAATATACATTCTTCTCAGCACCACATCACACCTACTCTAAAATTGACCACATAATTGGGAGTAAATCACTCCTCAGCAAATGCAAAAGAATGGAAATCGTAACAAACAGTCTCTCAGACCACAGTGCAATCAAGTTAGAACTCAGAATTCAAAAACTAACTCAGAACCGCACAGCTTCATGGAAACTGAACAACTTGTTCTTGAATGTTGACTGGATAAACAATGAAATGAAGGCAGAAATAAAGATGTTCTTCGAAGCCAACGAGAATGAAGACACAACATACCAGAATCTCTGGGACACATTTAAAGCAGTCTCTAGAGGAAAATATATAGCAATAAGTGCCCACATGAGAAGCAAGGAGAGATCAAAAATTGACACCTTATCGTCAAAACTGAAAGAGTTAGAGGAGCAAGATCAAAAAAACTCAGTCTAGCAGAAGACAAGAAATAGCTAAGATCAGAGCAGAACTGAAGGAGATAGAGACACAAAAAACCCTTCAAAAAATCAATAAATCCAGGAGCTGGTTTTTTGAAAAGATCAACAAAATAGACAGACCACTAGCCAGATTAATAAAAAAGAAAAGAGAGAATAACCAAATTGATGCAATAAAAAACGATAAAGGGGATATCACCACAGATTCCACAGAAATTCAAACCATCATCAGAGATTATTACAAACAACTCTATGCACACAAACTAATAAACCTGGAAGAAATGGATAAATTCCTGGACACTTGCCTCCTGCCAAGCCTAAACCAGGAAGAAGCCGAAACCCTGAACAGACCCATAACAAGGTCTGAAGTTGAGGCAGCTATTAAGAGCTTACCACCCAAAAAAAGCCCAGGTCCAGATGGGTTCACAGCTGAATTCTACCAGACATACAAAGAGGAGCTGGTACCATTTCTTCTGAAACTATTCCAAACAATACAAAAAGAGGGAATTCTTCCCAAATCATTTTATGAGACCAACATCATCCTGATTCCAAAACCCGGCAGAGACTCAACAAGAAAAGAAAACTTCAGGCCAATATCCATGATGAACATAGATGCAAAAATCTTCAATAAAATACTGACAAGCCGATTGCAACAGCACATCAAAAAGCTTATCCACCATGATCAAGTAGGCTTCATCCC
>NW_022449914.1:0-1536 GCF_009761245.1 Sapajus apella | reverse complement strand
TTCAAAAGAAAGCAAAAATGAGTGATTCCCAACTTGTTGAACAAATTCACTAGTTTTTATTTTTTTAGTTCAGGAGACCTGTTTCATGGTTCTGAGCCTATACAAATTAAAATATAAAAAATACTTTCCTTTGGCTGGGTGCAGTGGTTCATGCTTATAAACCTAGCACTTTGGGAGGCTGAGGTGGGTGGATTTCCTGAGCTCAGGAGCTCGAGACCAGCGTGGGCAACTCAGTGAAACCCTATCTCTACTAAAATATAAAAATTAGCCAGGCACAGTGGTGGGCGCCTGTAATCCCAGCTACTTGGGAGGCTGAGACAGTAGAATCACTTGAACCCGGGAGAAGGAGATTGCAGTGAGCCGAGATCACGCCATTGCACTCAAGCCTGGGTAACAGAGCAAGACTCCATCTCAAAAAACAAACAAACAAAAACAAAACAAAACAAAAACATACATTGCCAGGCTGTCTGCGAGGATCAAATAAACTACAACTGTGAAACTAAATCGCACAGTGTTTAGCAAATATTTTTTGGCATCTTTTTCTCCCTGCCTCTTTTCTTCTCATTCTCCTTTTCTTTCTGTATTCCTCCTCTTTGTCTTCCACAGTAGACACCTTAGAAGCATCCCTGCCTGAGAATCAAACCCACCAAGCTGTTCACAGCAGTCTGATTTTCTGACATCGCCACAGTGACCTTCAAGTGCATTAATTTGTTGGTTTCCTTCCATGCTGTCTCAGCTGGCGCAATGCTCTATGCCCACATGGAAGTAAGCAGAGGGCAACTGAAGCCTTGAGTCAGGGTGCCTCAGAGAAGGTGAGCGGAAACCTCAGCAAATTCAAAGCGTGTGTTTGATAAATCAGGAGAGCACACAAGGGCAGGCTGTTAGTTGTTTCCATGGGTGAGTAGGGAGGCCTTGCTGACGGCACCCCACCAGTCAGTGTTCACACCTCTTCAGAGGTGACACATTTCCCTCTGCCCTGTAGCAAATTTGTCTTATTAGCTAGAATGATGCCAGTTTGGAAACATCCTCTAAAAAGCAGTTACCTATAGAGTTACAAAACAGGGCTTAGGCAGACCACATATATATTCATGTGACCAAAATTGTGCATTATTTATTTTTGTAAGCAGGTGAAAAAAGGCAACTGTAACCTGGGGGAAATTTTTGGAGGTATCTATGAGACGGTGATAGCTGAAACCGTGCAACAGGGTGAGATCACTCAGGGAGAGAGTGGAAAGCAATAGTTAAGGAGCAGACAGACATTAGCCAAGCATGGTGGCAGGTGCCTATTATCCCAGCCACTCAGGAGGCTGAGGCAGGAGAATGGATTGAACCCCATTGGGGGTGGAGGTTGCATTGAGTCGAAATCATGTCATTGCACTCCAGCCTGGGCAACAAGAGCGAAACTTCCTCTTAAAAAAAAGGAGCAGACAGGGAAAAGTGAAGTTGAAAAAGCAAAGCCAGAGTAATGGGAACACAGCCAGAATAAAGGAGTATCTCTAAAGAATCAAGGCTAAGAATGTCAAGATGTTGGAGGGC
>NW_022449913.1:158-1536 GCF_009761245.1 Sapajus apella | reverse complement strand
GGTTTTCTGAGCCCTGTCTCAATTTCTGCCCCTAAAATCTCTCATTTCTGCTCCTTCCTGAAAGTGGATTGAGAAGGGTTCCACAGAGAGGCTATAAATGGCCAAGCTGTGGAACTAGCTGTTGTCACCTGGAAGTACTCATATCATCAGCTAAAAGGAAAACTTGGGCTGGGGATGGTGGCTCATGCCTATAATCCCAGCACTTAAGGAGGCCAGGAGTTTCAGACCAGCCAGGGCAACACACCGAGACCCCACCTCTACAAAAAATCTAAAAAATTCACCCAGCACGGTGGTATGTAGCTGTAATCTCAGCTACTCTGGAGGCTGAGGTGGGAGGATCGCTGGAGCACGGTAGGTTGAGGATGGAGTGAGCTCTGGTCGCGTCACTGTACTTCCAGCCTGGGTGACACAGCAAGACCCTGTCTCCAAAATAAAAAAAATTTTAAAGGCCAGGTGTAATGGGTTACATTTGTAACCCCAGCACTTGGAGAGGCTGAGGCAAGAGGACTGCTTGAGCCAACGAGTTCAAAACCAGCCTGGACAACATAGTAAAACCCTGTCTTTGGCTGGGCGCAGTGGCTCATGCCTGTAACCTCAGGACTTTGAGAGGCCGAGGCGGGTGTATCACCTGAGGTCAGGAGTTCGAGACCAGTCTGACCAACATGATGAAAACCCTGTCTAAAAAAAAAAAAAAGACCCTGTCTTTTTTTTCTTTTTCTTTTTCTTTTTTTTTTTAAAGATGGGGTTTCACCATGTTGGTCAGGCTGGTCTCAAACCCCTGACCTCAGGTGATACACCCACCTTGTCCTCCAAAGTGCTTGGATTACAGGCGTGAGCCACCGCGCCCGGCCGCCCCTGTGTTTATGTCTCTATGTATGTATGTATGTATGTATCTATCTGTCTGTCTGTCTATCTATCTTTTTCTTGAGACCTTGTTTCACTCTTGTCACCAAGGCTGGAGTACAGTGGTGTGATCTCAGCTCACTGCAACCTCCACCTCCCAGCTTCAAGTGATTCTCCTGCCTCCACCTCCCGAATACCTGGAATTACAGGTGCCCACAACCACGCCCAGCTAATTTTGTATTTTTAATAGAAATGGTGTTTCACCAGGTTGGCCAGGCTGATCTCAAACTCTTGACCTCAGGTGATTCGCCAACCTTGGCCTCCCAAAGTGCTGGGATTTCAGGCATGAGCCACCATGCCCAGCCTATCTATGTATCTATCTATCCATCCATCCATCCCTCCATCCATCCATCCATCTATCTGAGACAGAGCCTCACTCTGTCACAGAGGCTGAAGTGTAGTAGCACAATCTCGGCTCATTGCAACATCCGTCTCCCCAGCTCAAGCAATTCTCTCTCTCTCTCTCTCTCTCTCT
>NW_022449912.1:438-1536 GCF_009761245.1 Sapajus apella | reverse complement strand
GGGACATTACATAATGGTAAAAGGATCAATGCAACAAGAAGAGCTAATGATCCTAAATATATACGCACCCAATACAGGAGCACCCAGGTACATAAGGCAAGTTCTTAATGACTTACAAAGGGACTTAGACTCCCACACAATTATAGTGGGAGACTTTAACACCCCATTGTCAACATTAGACAGATCAACCAGACAGAAAATTAACAAGGATATCCAGGACTCGAACTCAGACCTGGACCAAGCAAACCTAATAGACATTTACAGAACTCTCCACCCAAAATCCACAGAATATACATTCTTCTCAGCACCACATCACACCTACTCTAAAATTGACCACATAATTGGGAGTAAATCACTCCTCAGCAAATGCAAAAGAACGGAAATCGTAACAAACAGTCTCTCAGACCACAGTGCAATCAAGTTAGAACTCAGAATTCAAAAACTAACTCAGAACCGCACAGTTTCATGGAAACTGAACAACTTGCTCTTGAATGTTGACTGGATAAATAATGAAACGAAGGCAGAAATAAAGATGTTCTTCAAAACCAACGAGAATGAAGACACAACATACCAGAATCTCTGGGACACATTTAAAGCAGTCTCTAGAGGAAAATATATAGCAGTAAGTGACCACATGAGAAGCAAGGAGAGATCAAAAATTGACACACTATCGTCAAAACTGAAAGAGTTAGAGGAGCAAGATCAAAAAAACTCAAAGTCTAGCAGAAGACAAGAAATAGCTAAGATCAGAGCAGAACTGAAGGAGATAGAGACACAAAAAACCCTTCAAAAATCAATAAATCCAGGAGCTGGTTTTTTGAAAAGATCAACAAAATAGACAGACCACTAGCCAGATTAATAAAAAAGAAAACAGAGAATAACCAAATTGAAGCAATAAAAAACGATAAAGTGGATATCACCACAGATGCCACAGAAATTCAAACCATCATCAGAGATTATTACAAACAACTCCATGCACACAAACTAATAAACCTGGAAGAAATGGATAAATTCCTGGACACTTGCCTCCTGCCAACCCTAAACCAGGAAGATGCCGAAACCCTGAACAGACCCATAACAAGGTCTGAAGTTGAGGCA
>NW_022449912.1:0-338 GCF_009761245.1 Sapajus apella | reverse complement strand
TCTACCAGACATACAAAGAGGAGCTGGTACCATTTCTTCTGAAACTATTCCAAACAATACAAAAAGAGGGAATTCTTCCCAAATCATTTTATGACACCAACATCATCCTGATTCCAAAACCCGGCAGAGACTCAACAAGAAAAGAAAACTTCAGGCCAATATCCATGATGAACATAGATGCAAAAATCTTCAATAAAATACAGACAAGCCGATGGCAACAGCACATTAAAAAGCTTATCCACAATGATCAAGTAGGCTTCATCCCGGGGATGCAAGGCTGGTTCAACATACGCAAGTCTATAAACGTAATTCACTACATAAACAGAACCAAAGACAAA
>NW_022449911.1:0-1536 GCF_009761245.1 Sapajus apella | reverse complement strand
TTGAATGGTCTCATGCAGCTAGTGGCTATTGTATCAGAAAGCATAGAAGAAAATGAAATTATCTTCACACAGTGTTATTTACCAAAGTCAAATCCAAAGAGTATTTAAAAAAGTTTAAAGAGACCAACTCTATAAAAGAAATAATGTTATTAAAGAATCTCTCTCCCTCTGACACACACACACACACACACACACACACACACACACACACACACACACAGGTGTTACAAGGAAAAGGAAAGGTCTTCTTTATAACACAGAACAGGACTTTGACAAACTACTACTCATGGCCCAAATCCTGCTGCAGACCATTTTCCTGCAGTCCATGAGCTAATAATTTTTACAGAGCTAAAGAAGAAATAGAATATGTAACAGAGGCTATATGTGGCCCACAAAGGCTAAAAGACTTAGAATGTAGCTCTTCACTGGAAAAATCTACTGGCCCCTCATCTAGAATAATGCCTGAATTTTGAAATCACCGTTTTGCAAATACCACCAAGGTAACATGAGATTCTGGCATGAAATTACTCCTAACACTATACACTAACATAATGTTAGGAAAAGGACATTCATATATGTCTATTATCCATCAAATATTTATTAAGTACAGAATTTAAATCGAAGAGATGAAACTTAGCTTCACAAATATTGAGATAGAGTGACATTATAAACTTCCCAATGCAATGCGATGGGAAACATAATAGTTGCCTAAACATTTTGTCTAATCCATAACAGTTAGATGAATCCAGTTTGAGAAACATTCTATGAGACACTTAGTCTGGACTCTTCAAAAATGTCAGAGTTGTAAAAGATGAGGGAAAAGGGTGGAGGGGAAGCAATATTCTAGACTGATGAAAATAAGAAACATGACAAAAAAATCCAATATAAGATCTCTGACTAATATAGAGAATATTTGAGAGCAAGTGGAGACATTTAAATTTAGACTGCGTACTACATAATGTTAATTATCAGTAGCAAATGTCTTGTGATTGTTATTGTAGTAATATAAAAGAATGTGCTAATTTCGGACAAAGTCCCTTAAGTATTTTTGTATAATCTTGATGTCTGCAATTTGCTTTCAAGCAGTTCAGAGCTCCCAAAATGTGAGTGCGTGCATGTATATGTACGTGTGTGTAAGAGAGAGAAAATGAGTGTGTCTGTGAAGAGGAAAAGAGACATAGAGACACAGAAAGCCAATCCCAGAAAATGTTAATTTGTGAATCTAAATAAAGGGTGCATGTGTCTTTATGGTGCTACTTTTTCAACTTTGCTGTTTGATGTTAAAAGTTGGAAGAATTTTTTTAAAGTCACTTGTTTATTCAGGGTGAACACGATCTTCAAATTTCTTTGCTAGATGTTGGTTTCCTGTAGTTAATACTTTTGTACCACCTGATTGCCTTATGACAAAATAAACTTAGCTATGAAAGAAAAACTGTCTGTGTAGCCATAAAGCCAAACATTTGCTTCACTGAATAGGAAAAGAAAGCACGAAGTTTATTGCAAGTAATATTGTTATAAACTGTTATTCTCCTAATA
>NW_022449910.1:0-1536 GCF_009761245.1 Sapajus apella | reverse complement strand
AGATCAAGGTCCTTGCTTATCACTTATCTCGAAGGTAGTAATAAGAACTGTAAGAAAAGTGAACCAGAATAAAATGAGAAGAACTGGCTAGTGAGAAGGAACAAGCAGTGTGTAGGTGGTCAGGGAAAGCCATTATGCTAAACTTCTGGCCATTCTTTTTACTGAGTCCATGAATGCTTTGAATAAGAAAAAAGTGATTTGCTTATTGTTTGCTAATGAAAAAAATCTGAGAAACAGCCAACACATAGGTGAGTTGAGATTAAAAATAGCAGGATGAAATGGACCAAATTCATGAAAAATAAAATTAATATAGATAAATATAGTCTAGACTTTATCAAAACTATGTGAGCATAAGCTCAGGACAGGAAAGATGGTCTGGAATCTTTGCTCTACCACTTACCACGTAAACTCGAACAAGTCATTTAACCTCTTTGTGTTTCCATTTATTGATCCATAAAACAGGTAGAATAAAAACAGTACTGATCTTTTATTAGTGCTGTTGGATTAAATGACCTTAAAAGACTGTCAGTCACAGGCTCAACTCTCAATGAATGTTAGTTAAATTACTGCTGTGTTAGTTTTTAAAAAGGAGCTGTTTTGCCTAAAAGCTCAATGTGAATCAACAGTGTGATGAGATAGTCTGACTACATTGACCTTGGGCTGCATTTTAAAAATAAAATATCAAGAGCGAGAAGTCTATAGGGTTACTGACAAATGCTCACACAGCCCCTGGCCATGCTCTTCCCACCTGGCACCTCTGCCTTCTGCTGTCTGTCTCTGTTTTTCTGTGTTTATCTCTTTTATATATGTTTCTCTCCCTAGCTTTCTCTGTCTCTTTCTATGCTACTTCTTTTCTGTCCTTTAGAGGAAACCTCACTATTTCTAAGTGCATCTAGAGGAGAGAAAAACTCCTTTTGATGTACTCCTCCTTCTTCTCTGGTGAAGGCAGGGAGTGGGAAAACAGAACGGCCACTCTATAAACAGAAGCCACATCCCTGAAGAGCCACACAAGCTGCTTTCAAGAGCATCCAAGGCAGACAGTGTAAAGGGAGCCTGTGCAGCTCAGCAGGAAACAAGAAGTCTCAATGGAGCAATTGCAGGGAAGAAGCTATTTGGATTAAAAATAGATACACTTTTTACCTAAAACTTTCTGGAATTAACAACAGTATGCTCATAAAACAATAAATTTTTTCTCACCCAATAGTTTGAGAAGGGGCTGGAGGGCCTATGATTATATGTAATCGAGGTAGCTGGACTTGAGCGTTCTTGAAAAGGCTTGTCAAGTTAACTGTGTTTATAGACAAAATCACTGACTTTGTATTTGCTGTGATTTGAAGTGCAACAGAGACCCTCTGAGGAAACAAACAAGTAATAACAAACATAATTTTGACTCCAAAATGGAACAAGACTTGGGCTGTTCCATTGAATCTTGTGAAAATGGAAAATATGGTCCAGCAGGGGTTATTTTTTAGTCATCATTCTTTTACCGTGAATTTATTTTCCAACTGGGAAATAGAACGTATATAGGAGATAAAA
>NW_022449909.1:0-1536 GCF_009761245.1 Sapajus apella | reverse complement strand
GCACTGAGATTAAAATGGAGTGGTTAGGAACATGAAAGTGGGGGGAAATATGTAAACAGAAAGACTATGAAAGAGTGGAAACAGAGTTAGTCACATGAAAGTAGTTCTGGAGGAAGGGCTCAGGAAGATACGGCGTTTGCATAGGTCAGGTCCCGCCGCTTCCCAGGGTTAGTCGATCTCATAGTTATCATATCCATGCCTAACTGACTGGGTTATATTGTATGTGTGTTTTTAATTCATAAGAATTAAAGCATAAATGGCCAACATGTCTATGATTATTCTCAGCATCACTAATAATCAGAGTTGTCATCTTCCCCAGTTAGGAGAGCTATTATTAAAACTACCATAAATGCTTGCAAGGATGCTGAGAAAAGGGAACTCTTACATACTGTTGATGGGAGTGTAATTTAGTACAGCTATGAAGGTAAACGGTATAGAAAGTTCTTAAACAACTAAAAATGGAACCACCATATGATCCAGAAATCCCACTCCTGGGTATTTCTCCAAAGAAAAGGGAATCAGTATATCAAAGGGAGACCTGCAACCCCATGTTTATTGCAGCACTGTCCACAATAGCTAGAATATCGAGTCAACCTGCGTGTCCATCAACAGATGAATGGTAAAGAAAATGTGGTATATATACACAAGGGAATTCCATTCAGCCATAAGAGAGAATAAAAATATTTTCATTTGCAGCAACATGGATGAAACTGGAGGCCATTAAAGTAAGAGAAATAAGGCAGACCCTGACATGTAACACATATTCTCACTCACATGTTGGAGCCAAAAAATGCTGACCTCATTAAGGTAGAGTGTAGAATGATGGCTGCTAGAGACTGGGATGGGTTTATGTGTGTTGGAGGGGATAGAGGTTAGTCAATGGTTGCAAACATTAGTTAGAAGAAATAAATACCTGTGTTCGATAGCACAGTAGGGTGACTATAATTAACAATATGTATTTCAAAATAGCTAGAAGATTTGAAATGTTCCCAACACAAATAAATGATAAATATTTGAGGTGATGAATATCCTAAATACCTGATCAATAACCTGATTTGATCATTATACATTCCATGAATGTATCAAGGTATCACATGTATGCCGTAAAAATATACAAATATTATTGGTAAATAAATTACAATGAATTATGTATAATAACCAACAAAAATAAAAGATCAAGGAAAAGTAATCCTTTAAATCATGCAGGGGAATCTTCCAGTGAGTTCCTTCAATGAACAGGAACGGCCTTTCCCTCATGCCTTTTAAAGTGTCAGCATCTTGCTAAGCTAAGTGGAACTTTTGTATTTAAACACAGCACTGATTTGAATAATGTATTACCTTAAATGAAAACAAAACATTTCATAGTGATTGATTCAAATGCTTGAAAAAGAAAACAGCAATGAGGCATTTTTGAGTTACATTTTCTTTTTTCTTATCCGATAAGATTTGCAAGAGTGTTATCAGCGATCTATACTTTTTTTCTTCACCTAATAGACTAATGTTAGAACCTAACCCAGGAGTAAGCTGTGACTCCAT
>NW_022449908.1:855-1537 GCF_009761245.1 Sapajus apella | reverse complement strand
AGGAATATCCAAACGCAGATTTTAGAAGAAACGTTTTTCTAACTGACAGAATCTCAACACAGATGCAACTTCCTATCGTGAAGGAACACAACGCAGAGCAGTTTGAAAGAGACGTTTCTTCTGAGGTTTAGACGTGAGCTTACCGCTAATTTTCCTGTGCCTGTATATTGCTGGAAATATCTCTTTCTAGATTCTCCAAAGAAAGAATTTCTTAACTGCTACATTCACACATCTCTTTAACTCTATAAGTTGAACGTACACGTTGACAATCATTGTGCTAGAAAGCTCTGATTTTGTTTTAGAGCCAGATATTTCTCCTTATACCCTATACTGCAATTCATTCAGGAATATCCAAACGCAGCTTTTGGAAGAAACGCGTTTCTAACTAACTCGCTGAATCTAAACATAGATGGCACTACCTAAGGTGAACGAAGACACAGCAGAGCAGTTTGTAAGAGACGTTTCTCCTGTGGTTTAGATGCAATATTACCACTAAATCTTAGGTGCCTGTATGTGGCTGGAAATGTCACTGTCTAGATTCTCAAAAGAAAGTGTTTCTGAACTGCTACATTCACACATCTGTTTAACTCTGTATGCTTGATATATTTGTTGACAATCATTCTGCTAGATAGCTCCGTTTGTATTTTAGAGCCAGATATGTCTCATTACACCCTATACTCCC
>NW_022449908.1:0-755 GCF_009761245.1 Sapajus apella | reverse complement strand
CTGCTACATAGTTCCGTTTTTGTTTTAGAGCCAGATATTTCTCATTACACTGTATACTCCCATTCACTCAAGAATATCGACACGCAGCTTTGTGAAGAAACGTGCTTATAACTCGCTGAATCGAAACATAGATGCAACTTCCTAAGGTCAACGAACACACAGCAGAGCAGTTTGAAAGACACGTTTCTCCTGTGGTTTAGACGCGACCCAACCGCTAATTCTTATGAGCCTGTTTATGGCTGGAAATATCTATTTCCAGTTTCTCCAAAGAACGGGTTTCTGAACTGCTACATTCACACATCTGTTTAACTCGATATGTGGAATATACACCTTGACAATCATTCAGATAAATAGATCCGTTTTTGTTTTTGGAGAAACGTTTTGTTTTTGTATTTGGAGAAACGTCTTTCTAACTCGCTGAATCCAAACATAGATGCAACTTCCGAAGGTGAACGAACACACAGCGGAGCAGTTTGAAAGAGACGTTTCTCGTATGATTTAGATGCGATCTTAAAACTAATTCTTAGAAGCCTGTATATGGTTGGAAATATCTATTTCCAGATTCTACAAAGAAAAGGTTAGTGAACTGCTACATTCACACAATTGTTTAACTCTGTAAGTTTAATATACACCTTGACAATCATTCAGCTACATAGCTCCGTTTTTGCTTTAGAGCCAGATATTTCTCATTACACCCTATACTCCCAATAACCCAGGAATATCCAATCGCAGCTTTTAGAATAAACCTGTTTCTA
>NW_022449907.1:0-1537 GCF_009761245.1 Sapajus apella | reverse complement strand
TGAGGCCCAAGCAGCAGGGAAACCTGTGCAGCTTCCCTCTTGTATCGGGGTTTGGCCAAAGATTTAGAAAATCTCATCTGGGCGCGGTGGCTCACACCTGTAATCCTAGCACTTTGGGAGGCCGATATGGGTGGATCACCTGAGATCAAGAGTTTGAGACCAGCCTGGCCAACATGGTGAAATCCCCTCTCAACTAAAAATACAAAAAAAAAAAAAAAAAAAAAAAAAAATAGCTGGATGTGGTGACAGTCACTTGTAATCCCAGATACTCCGAAGGCTGAGGCAGGAGAATTGCTTGAACCTGGGAGGGGCAGGTTGCAGTGAGCCAAGATTGCACCACTGCACTCCAGCCTGGGCAACAATAGCAAAACTCTTCTCAAAAAAAAAATGATAAAAAGTTTTTTAAAAAGGAAATCCAAGGGTAAACCAAAGATGGTGTTCGCACTTCAACCCCAGCTTCTGTGAAATCTCAGCACGGTAAGAGGGTATGCTTCATCCAGGAACTCAGGTGAGATGCTGCCCCAGGGGTCTTTCTGGGCTGTTTTTATTTTCCCAAGGAGCAGAGGAATTTCAACAGGACTGTGGCCTCTGACACAGCTCTCTCCTCTCCTGCAGTACTAGTGATAACTTCTGGGGTCCTCATTTTCAGTTTACTGGACTGTTCTTCACAATAGTTGAATGATCCTGGAAGATGAATCAGGCTTTGTACAGATCCAGATGGGCAATAGTGGCATTTGTAATATCTGCGCCAGATGGGGATCTCCTGGGACAGAGTGCTGTGGGCGCAGGTGCACAGTGCATCACTGAGACAGATGCTGAGGTCTTGTCCATTCCCCTTAGAGAACAGGATGAGAATCTGTGCGCATTCGTGTGGGCTGGACAGCAGTATACATTCACACCTTCTCTGCCCAGCATCGTTAGCTCTCCCTTCCCTGTCATGATACCATCATGGGGGCGCGGATCATCTGGACATCATAGTTGAATCATATGTACATGATGGGGACGGTCTATTGGAAGATTTTGTGAGATCCATGCACTTTTGAGAATGGAAAATAAACTAAGATGTTTCCTCCTCCATATTAGCTGAAATTGGGAGTTTCGTTGTCTGGAGGAGTTGAGAATCTCCTACAAAATGAACAGTATGTTATCAGATCCTTCAATTTTCCCAAGGAAGAAGGAGACACACGGTCTATACAGGTCTAGGAGTAGCATATTTACACTTGGGATATGGCTCCAACATGTATATCAGGAGCCATAAATGTCACCCACTGTTTTTTGGGCTCAGAGCAGGGAGGCTCTGCAGCAGGTGCAGGCAGGTTTGAGAGTGTCCTGCTGTTGAGACCAGAGACTCCAGCAGACTCTACCATGGGAAATGAAACCTGTACATGGCAAACCCCACTGGAGGATCCCAATGTAGACTCATGGAGTTTTGGAAGAAGTCCATGTCCGGGGCAGTAGACTATTATTTCCCTTTGGAAAAACAGCTCCTCTTGTCTTACTGGGCCCTGGGAGATACAGGATCACACTGGACATCAAG
>NW_022449906.1:1104-1537 GCF_009761245.1 Sapajus apella | reverse complement strand
TCTCCCAGGCTGGAGTTCAGTGGTACTATCTCAGCTCACAGCAACCTTTTTCCTGCCAGGTTCAAACGATTCTTGTGCCTTCGCCTCCCAAGTAACTGAGATTATGGGCACGTGCCACCATGCCAGGCTAATTTTTGCATTTTTAATAGAGACAGGCTTTCACCATGTTGGCCAAGCTAGTCTCGAACTCCTGACCTCAAATAATCTGCCTGACTCCACCTCCCAAAGTGCTGGGATTACAGGCTGAGCCACCCCGCCCAGCCTATTTGGTTTTTTTGAGACAGAGCCTTGTTTTATCGCCCAGGCTGGAGTGCAGTGGCGCTATCTCCGCTTCACAACAATCTCAGCCTCCCAGGTTCAAGTAATTCTCCTGGCCAAGCCTCTCCAGTTGCTGGGATTACAAGTGCCCACCACCATGCCCCACCAATTTTTT
>NW_022449906.1:0-1004 GCF_009761245.1 Sapajus apella | reverse complement strand
CCACCGCGCCCGGCCAATTTTTTGTATTTTTAGTAGAGACGGGGTTTCACCGTGTTGGCCATGCTGCTTTCAAACTCCTGACCTCAGGCGAGCCACTTCGCTCAGCCTAAATTGTTTTGTCTTTTTTGAGACAGGGTCTGGCTCTGTCACCCAGGCTGGAGTAGTGGTGTGATCATGACTCACTGCAGCCTCAGCTTACTCAAGCTCAGGCCATTCTCCCACCTCAGCCTCCTAAGCAGCTGGGACTACCGGCGTGCACCAATTAATATTTGTGTTCTTGCAGAGACGGGGTCTCCCCATATTGCCCAGGCTGGTCTCCAACTTCTGGTTTAAAGTGGACCGCTCACTTCTGCCTCCCAGAGTGCTGGGAATACAGGCTAAGCCACTCCCCAGGCCAAAACAGATGATATTTCAAAACACAATTCAATCCCTTCAGGGCCTGAGATTCCTTCCCTGTTTCCACCCTCTCTCCACCCCATGGCCTCTGCCTCCACCTGTTTCAAACCCACCATTCAGGCCTCCGTTTACTGTCGCCTAGATAGGCCCGGCCTCAAAGGTCAATCTCAGCTCACTGCAACCTCCACCTTCCAAGTTCAAGCAATTCTCCTGCCTCAGCCTCCTGAGTAGCTGAGACTACAGGCTCGCGCCACCAGGCCCGGCTAATTTTTTGTATTTTTAGTAGAGATGGGTTTTCACCATGTTAGCCAGGTTCATCTTGATCTCCTGACCTAATGATCTGTCTGCCTATGCCTCCCCAAGTGCTGGGATTACAGGCCTGAGCCACCTCACAGTCGATAAAGGGACTTTTTAAAAAACTCATTAAGGTCAGGTGTGGTGGCTCACACCCAGGAGTTCAAGATCAGCCTGGGAAACATAGGGACACCTCGTCTCTAAGACAAAATCAATTTAAAAAATTAGCTGGGTAGGGCCGGGCGCGGTGGCTCAAGCCTGTAATCCCAGCACTTTGGGAGGCGGAGGCGGGTGGATCACGAGGTCAAGAGATC
>NW_022449905.1:0-1537 GCF_009761245.1 Sapajus apella | reverse complement strand
CAGAACTCTCCACCCCAAATCCACAGAATATACATTCTTCTCATCACCACATCACACTTACTCTAAAATTGACCACATAATTGGGAGTAAATCACTCCTCAGCAAATGCAAAAGAACGGAAATCGTAACGCACAGTCTCTCAGACCACAGTGCAATCAAGTTAGAACTAAGAATTCAAAAACTAACCCAGAACCGCACAGGTTCATAGAAACTAAACAACTTGCTCTTGGATGTTGACTGGATAAACAATGAAATGAAGACAGAAATAAAGATGTTCTTCGAAACCAACGAGAATGAAGATACAACATACCAGAATCTCTGGGGCACATTTAAAGCAGTCTCTAGAGGAAAATATATAGCAATAAGTGCCCACATGAGAAGCAAGGAGAGATCAAAAATTGATACCCTATCATCAAAACTGAAAGAGCTAGAGGAGCAAGATCAAAAAAACTCAGTCTAGCAGAAGACAAGAAATAGCTAAGATCAGAGCAGAACTGAAGGAGATAGAGACACAAAAAACCCTTCAAAAAATCAATAAATCCAGGAGCTGGTTTTTTGAAAAGATCAACAAAATAGACAGACCACTAGCCAGATTAATAAAAAAGAAAAGAGAGAATAACCAAATTGATGCAATAAAAAACGATAAAGGGGATATCACCACAGATTCCACAGAAATTCAAACCATCATCAGAGATTATTACAAACAACTCTATGCACACAAACTAATAAACCTGGAAGAAATGGATAAATTCCTGGACACTTGCCTCCTGCCAAGCCTAAACCAGGAAGAAGCCGAAACCCTGAACAGACCCATAACAAGGTCTGAAGTTGAGGCAGGAATTAAAAGCTTACCACCCAAAAAAAGCCCAGGTCCAGATGGGTTCACAGCTGAATTCTACCAGACGTACAAAGAGGAGCTGGTACCATTCCTTCTGAAACTATTCCAAACAATACAAAAAGAGGGAATTCTTCCGAAATCATTTTATGACACCAACATTGTCCTGATTCCAAAACCCGGCAGAGACCCAACAAGAAAAGAAAACTTCAGGCCAATATCCATGATGAACATAGATGCAAAAATCTTCAATAAAATACTGACAAGCCGATTGCAACAGCACATCAAAAAGCTTATCCACCATGATCAAGTAGGCTTCATCCCGGGGATGCAAGGCTGGTTCAACATACGTAAGTCTATAAACGTAATTCACCACATAAACAGAACCAAAGACAAAAACCACATAATTATCTCAATTGATGCAGAGAAGTCCTTTGACAAAATTCAACAGCCCTTTATGCTAAAAACCCTCAATAAGCTAGGTATCGATGGAACGTATCTCAAAATAATAAAAGCTATTTATGACAAACCAACAGCCAATTTCATACTGAATGGGCAAAAACTGGAAGCATTCCCCTTGAAATGTGGCACCAGACAAGGATGCCCGCTCTCACCACTGCTATTCAATACAGTATTAGAAGTTCTAGCCAGAGCAATCAGGCAAGAAAAAGAAATAAAGGGCATTCAAATAGGAAAGGAGGA
>NW_022449904.1:350-1537 GCF_009761245.1 Sapajus apella | reverse complement strand
GATTTTAATAAAATTACATAAATAATGCATTGCAAGAAAGAACAGAAAATATAGCTGGGTGTGGTGGCAGGGGCCTGTAATCCCAGCTACTTGAGAGGCTGAGGCAGGAGAATCACTTGAACCCAGGAGGTTACAGTGAGTCAAGACCATACCACAGCACTCCAGCCTGGGCAACAGAGTGAGACTCCATCTGAAAAAAAAAAAAAAAGAAAGAAAGAAAGAAAAGAAAAAAGAAAAAAAGAACAGAAAATAAAGCCTCATCCATCTGAAAATGACTTCCTTCTAGAAGCCTATAGCCTACTAATCCGGGTGGCATTATTTTTTTTTGAGATGAAGTCTTCCTATGTCGCCCAGGCTGGAGTGCAATAGCGCGATCTCGGCTCACTGCAACGTCTGCCTCCCTGGTTCAAGTGATTCTCCCACCCCAGCCTCCTGAGTAGCTGGGACCACAGGTGTGTACCACCATGTCCTGCTAATTTTTGTATTTTTAGTAGAGATGGAGTTTTGCCAGGTTGGCCAGGCAGGTCTTGAACTCCTGGCCTCAAGTGATCCACCCGCCTCAGCCTCCCAAAATGCTGGGATGACAGGCGTGAGCCGCCGCACCTGGCCCTGGGTGGCATTCATTTTATGTCTCCCGTGGCATCCTTAGCATCCCCAATCAAGGCATATCTTACTCTCTATGGTTACTGCTTTTCTTGTCTATAGTCCCCCAATAGATTATGAACTCATTGAGAATCTATGTGTTACTTACTGTTCTGTTGGTATATGGCACATGTCTGGCAGATAGAAGGAACTCAAAACATATTTACTAGAATTAAAATAAGCACATAAGGAAAATTAAAGCCAGCTGTAATCCCACCCCAGTGACTGCAACAGATTATTAAAAACAACTCAGTGGGGCCGGGCGCGGTGGCTCAAGCCTGTAATCCCAGCACTGTGGGAGGCCGAGGCGGGTGGATCACGAGGTCAAGAGATTGAGACCATCCTGGTCAACATGGTGAAACCCCGTCTCTACTAAAACTACAAAAAATTAGCTGGGCATGGTGGTGCGTGCCTATAATCCCAGCGACTCAGGAGGCTGGGGCAGGAGAATTGCCTGAACCCAGGAGGCAGAGGTTGCGGTGAGCCGAGATCGCGCCATTGCACTCCAGCCTGGGTAGCAAGAGCGAAACTCCGTCTCAAAAAAA
>NW_022449904.1:0-250 GCF_009761245.1 Sapajus apella | reverse complement strand
TCCATTCCGCTGGGCGTGGTGGCTCACCCCTGTGATCCCATCACTTTGGGAGGCTGAGACAGGCGGATCACCTGAGGTCAGGAGTTCAAGACCAGCCTGACCACACCTGGTGGTGTGCGCCTGTAATCCCAGCTATTCGGGAAGTTGAGGCAGGAGAATTTGTTGAACCTGGAGTGGGGGGGAATGGAGGTTTTGGTGAGCCCAGATCATGCCATTACACTCCAGCCTGGGCAACAGGAGTGAAACTCTG
>NW_022449903.1:551-1537 GCF_009761245.1 Sapajus apella | reverse complement strand
GCGCCCCCAGGCAGCAGCAGCTCCACCTGAGTGGCCATTTGCCCTCCGGGCACGCCCAACGCTGGCTCCCCCGCCTTGAACTTGGCTAGCAGGGCCCAGAGGACGCCTTCCTTAGGGGCGCTTGGCCCCAGTCCCTGCGGAGAAGGGTCGGGTTCACATGAGGTGTGGCCCCCTCCCAGTTAGATGCAGCCTGGCTTTCTATGACTTCTTCAGGAATGGGCTGGTAAAATTGTTACTGGTGTTTGAGCCCATGCCTTTCCCCTCTCTACTGTGTCTTCCTACTTTGGGAACTCGCAGGTTGCTTGGTGGAGTCGGGACGGTGATGAGGGTGAGGAGCTCTGGCAGCAGCCCCTTCACATGGGCTCTGTGTTACTAACCGTCTCTTCTTGTTCCCACAGAGCACTCTGCTCCAGCCAAGGTGGTGAGAGCAGCTGTTCCTAAACAGCACAAAGGCAGCAAGGTAAGGAATAAGACCAGGCAACCCAAGAGGACTTTCTGGAGGTGATGGCCTCTTGTTCTAGTGAATGAGTGCTCCTGGACTGCCAACTAGTTCTGGATTGCCTATGAATTGCAGGGGAGCCCTTTCTGGGCAGCCAGTGGGAATGGTCCTGGTGAACAGACTGATTTGGACTCTGATATCTTGGTGAAGCTTGGGTGGGGGGACTGAATAGCAAAGGCAGGGTCACCCCTTGGGCCATCATAGCGTATGTTCCCTGCAGGTTGGTGACTTTGGAGATGCAATCAACTGGCCCACACCTGGAGAGGTAGCCCACAAGAGTGTGCAGGTGAGTCTGTGGGAAAGGATAGGCAGGTTTAGAACTCTGTTTACATACACACATTTAACTTCCCAAGCTTCCAGAGAGCCTCAGCGCTTACCTTTCTCAGTGTTCTTTTTGCTTTTTTTTTTTTTTTTTTTTATGAGATGGAGTTTCACTCTTTTTGCCCAGGCTGGAGTGCGGTGGTGCAATCTCAGCTCACTGCAACCT
>NW_022449903.1:0-451 GCF_009761245.1 Sapajus apella | reverse complement strand
TTTTTTTTAGATGGAGTCTTGCTCTGTTTCCCAGGCTGGAGTCAGTGGTGTGATCTCGGCTCACTGCAACCTCCACCTCCCAGTTTCAAGCGATTCTCGCTCTGTCACCCAGGCTGGAGTGCAGTGGTGTGATTTCGGCTTACTGCAAACTCTGCCTCCCAGGTTCAAGTGATTCTCCCACCTCAGCCTATCCTGAGTAGCTGGGATTACAGGCACCTGCCACCACCACTCACGACTAATTTTTTTGTATTTTTGTAGAGATGAGGTTTTACCATGTTGGCCAGGATAGTCTTGAATTGTGGATCTCAGGTGATCCGCCCACCTCAGCCTCCCAAAGTGCTGGGATTACAAGCATAGACCACCGCACCTGACCCCCTGGCCTCTCAGTTTTCTAAACAGAGTGGTTAATATAATCTGAACAACATTAAAATTGCTAAGAATTGTCATAATT
>NW_022449902.1:0-1537 GCF_009761245.1 Sapajus apella | reverse complement strand
CCTATTTAAAATTGCAGTCCAAACCCCCTTCTCCATACTTCTCCCACCCCGATCTGTTTTCTTCTCTATAGCACTTATAACTTTCTATCCTGCTCTATAATTGTATTTATTGTATTTGTTGCAAGTTCTCACTACACCCAACACTGGCCCTACCACTAGAATACACACTTCAGGAGGACAGTTGTCACTGATTTGTTTACTAATGTATCTCCACCTCCAGAAATCATTCCTGGCATATGTTAGCTGATTAATAAATTTTTGTTGCATTGATTAATTAAAGTTGTACAGAAACACCATTGTATCATATAAGGTGACATCCACAGTATCCAACCAAGTAGCAAAATGCTGGTTAGTTAGTTAAAAAGGATTATGTGTGTTTGCTCTGCAGAAACCCTCATTGTGTCATTTTATATTTATTATTAAAAGAAGAGCTCACCATCTTGAACCTGAAGAGACAAAATAGTAATGAGGGTGGGAGTGGGGGTTGGCATTCCAGCTCTCTAACTCTCATATGTTCAAAAAAAGTACCTTGATTGAAGTCAATTGAATGAAGAGGAAGATTTTCTTTTTCTTTTATTTCTTGAGAAATAAAACTCTATTCCTCTGCATGTAAAAGTAATGTACAAAAGCACTTGGTATCTTCTAAGCTGTGGTCCTCTAGCTTATGGAAGCTGGTGCCATAGTAGCGTAACAAGTTTTGCCCTCCCCTTCCTCCGTCTCATTCCCCAGAGGACACCATGTGGGTGGAAATGCTGATGGGACAAAATCCTTCTCATTCAGCAATGCTGGGTCTTCATTTGTTTCTGTTTTTGTGAAAAAGCACCTGAGTTTATAGAAGACTTCAAAGTTGTGTAAATAGGGAATATGAGAAAAGGTAGAGCTCTCCCTTTTCTCCCCCGTTTCATTTTCTGTATATAACTTAGGCAAAGGCTTTCTGATTTAATCATCAGAAAACTAAGCTCTTGAGATACTTTTGAATACTTGAAGATAAAGCAAGTCTAAGTCTTATAGCATATCATTTATATCTCATACCATTTGGAATAGCTCTATTTTTATTAGCCGTAAATACTTCATTATTATTATGTTTCAGAATGGTGTTAATTAATGTAGCTATTGGCCAGGCACACTGGTTCACTCCTGTAATCCTAGCACTTTGTTTGGAGGAGGCAGGTGGATCACCTGAGGTCAGGAGATTGAGGACAGCCTGGCCAACATGGTGAAACTCCATCTCTACTAAAAATGCAAAAATTAGCTGGGTGTGGTGGTGCACACCTGTAGTCCCAGCTGCTCGGGAGGCTGAGACAGGAGAATCACTTGAAACCTCAGGGAGGCAGAGATTGCAGTGAGCCAAGATTGTGCCACTGCACTCCAGCCCGATGACAGAGTGAGACTCCTCTAAAATAATAATAATGTAGATAATAAACTTAATTCCCATCATTCCATTTATATTATTTTTGAATTTTCTGTTTATTCATGTCAAGATAAAAATAAAAGGATGTAGCAGTGAGCTATTATCATACCACTGTACTCCAGCCTG
>NW_022449901.1:0-1537 GCF_009761245.1 Sapajus apella | reverse complement strand
GTGTGTGTGCAGCAGTTCAGAAATCCTTTCTTTGGAGAATCTGGAAACAGATATTTCCAGCCTTATATAGGCATTTAACAACAAGCAGTAAGACAGCGTTTTAAACAAAGTGTAAAAGTCTAGTGTAAACTGCTCTACTTTGTGTTCGTTCACCTTAGGAATTTGCATCTACCTTTCGATTCAGCGAGTTAGAAACACGTTTCTTCAAGAAGCTGCGTTTGGATATTCCAGAGAGAAGGAGTCTGTAGGGTGTAATGTGAAATGTCTTGCTTTAAAAGAAAAACGCAGCTATCTACCAGAATGGTTGTCAAGCCGTACAATCAACTTACAGAGTTAAACAGATGTGTGTGTGCAGCAGTTGAGAAATCGTTTCTTTGGAGAGTCTGGAAACTGTCATTTCCAGCCATACAGAGGCCTAAGAGAACCAGCGGTAAGATTGCGTTTAAAACACAGGAGAAACATCTAGTTCGAAGTGCTCTGCTTTGTGTTCGTTCACCTTACTAAGTTGCATCTATTTTTAGATTCACAGAGTTAGAAAGTCGTTTCTTCTAAAAGCTGCGTTTGGATATTCCAGAGTGACCGAAACTATAGGCTTTAGTGAGACATATCTCACTCTAAAACAAAAACGCAGCTATCTAGCAGAATGGTTGTCAAGCTACGCGGTCAACTTACAGAGTTAAACTGATGTATGTGTGCAGCAGTTCAGAAATCCTTCCTTTGGAGAATTTGGAAACAGATATATCCAGCCATATACAGGCATATAAGAACTAGCAGTAAGACTGCGTTTAAAACACAGGAGAAACGTCTAGTTGAAACTGCTCTGCTTTGTGTTCGTTCAGCTTAAGAAGTTGAATCTATGTTTAGATTCAGCGAGTTACAAACACGTTTCTTCGAAAAGCTGCATTTGGATATTCCAGAGTGAATGTGTTTATAGCCTGTAAAGAGAAATATCTTGCTCTAAAACAAAAACGCAGCTATCTAGCAGGATGGTTTTCAAGCTGCACAATCAACTTGCGGAGTTAAACTGATGTGTGTGTGCCGCAGATGAGAAATCGTTTCTTTGGATATTCTGGAAAAAGATATTTACAGTCATATGCAGGCATTTGAAAACTAGCAGTAAGACTGCGGTGAAAACACAGGAGAAACATGTAGTTCAAAGTGCTCTGCTTTGTGTTCGTTCCCCTTAGGAAGGTGCATCTATGTTTAGATTCAAAGAGTTAGAAACAGGTTTCTTTACAAAGCTGCGTTTGGATATTCCAGAGAAAATTAGACTATAGTCTGTAATGAGAAATATCTTGCTCTTAAAAAAAACGCAGCTGTCTGGCAGAATGGTTGTCAAACTGTACAATCAACTTACAGAGTTAAACTGATGTGTGTGTGCAGCAGTTCAGAAATCCTTTCTTTGGAGAATCTGGAAACAGATATTTCCAGCCTTATACGGGCATATAAGAACAAGCAGTAATACTGCATTTAAAACAAAGTGTAAAAGTCTAGTTTAAACTGCTCTGCTTTGTGTTCGTTCACCTTAGGAAGTTGC
>NW_022449900.1:0-1538 GCF_009761245.1 Sapajus apella | reverse complement strand
CAATCTTGAGTACATCTAACAGACCTGTCTCCAATCTTGAGTACATCAGGCCTGTCTCCACCCTTGAGTACGTCTACCAGACCTCTGTAGTGACTCTGACATCACAAGTTCACTGCCCTGAAATCTAATTCATCTGGCCCTAGTATCTTGAACTGGCTTAAGATGCCCCTTTGCCAATGCCTTTTCTGACAATGAAAATACTTCTCATTTGTCTTTTCAAAATCTTCCCCTTAACCCTGTGCCTAACCCCTGGTCTGCCCTGTGACCCTTGCACACACATATTTGATGACAGAGCTGCTATTAATTGCCACCATTGTGCAGCTAAAGAACCAGTGGCCGGGAAAGGCATTAGCTCATCCCAATTCAGAAGAAACATTACATGTTTAGAGGAAGGTTCATATCGAAATCTCAAGACATAGACAGAATAGGGGAATACCTTGTGTAATGACATAGACTTTTTTGAGAGGAAATTTGGCAATTTCTATTAAAATGTTAAATGTTCATGGCTATATTACTAGCAAAGAAGATTTGAGAGCAAAGAATATGACCAGGGATAAAGAGGGACATTTCAATTCATCAAGTAGACATAAAAAACCATCAAGTAGAAAAAAAAAGTGTTTGCACCTACTAAAAGAGCTTCAAAGTACATGAAACAAAACTGATAGGACTCCAAGGAGAAACAGAAAAATGTATAATTATAGTCAGACAATTTAATATCTATAAAATGCAGTAATTAATAGAATAAGGAGGCAGATCACCAGTAAAGATATGGAAGACTTAAACAATGCTATCAGCCAACCTAATCTAATGGACATTTATAGACTACCCCACTCCATAGCAGCAGATACACATTTTTTCAAATGCACAGGTAGCATTTATCAAGATAAACCATATGCTAAGCCATAAAACAAATCTCAATAAATTTAAAAGGATTAAAATCATGCAATGTGGTATATAAATTATACCTCAGTTGGTTTTTTTTTTTTAAAAATAATACAGAGTATGTTCTGTGACCACAATAGAAATAAACTAGAAATCAATAATAAAAAGAATCTAGAAAAACTTCCCAAATATTTGGAAAGTAAACAACACACTTCTAAATAACACATGAGCTACTAAGAATTCAAAGGATGGGCTGAGCACTGTGGCTTATGACTGTAATTCCAACACTTCGGGAGGCTGAGGCTGGAGAATCACTTGAGGCCAGGAATTCAAGATCAAACTGATCAACATGGTGCCACCCAATCTCTATTAAACATACAAAAATTAGCCCGTCATGGTAGCACACGCCTGTTACCCCAGCTACTCTGGTGGCTGAGTCGCGAGAATCCCTTAAACTCAGGAAGCAGAGGTTGCAGTGAGCCAAGATTGTGCCACTGCACTCCAGCCTGGGTGACACAGTGAGACTTTGTTCCCCCTCTGCGCTCCCCAAAAAAAGAATTCAAAGGGGGATATTCTAAAGAATCTCAAAGTGAATAAAAATGAAAACACGTTATATAAATATCTGTGGGATGCAGCTGAGGCAGTACTAAATCTGC
>NW_022449899.1:0-1538 GCF_009761245.1 Sapajus apella | reverse complement strand
TGGAGGAATATTTACGAAGCAAATGGAAAGCAAAAAAAAAAAAAAAACAAAACAAATGAACAAAAAATCCCACAGGGATTGCAATCCTAGCCTCTGATAAAACAGTCTTTAAACCAGCAATGATTAAAAAACAAAAAAGACAAAGAAGGGCATTACATGATGGTAACGGGATCAATGCAACAAGAAGAGCTGACTATCCTAAATATATATGCACCAAATACAGGAGCACTCAGATTTATAAAGCAAGCTCTTAGAGACCTACAAAGAGACTTAGGCAGATCAACGAGACAGAAAATTAACAAGGATACTGGGGACTCAAACTCAGCTCTAGACCAAGTGGACCTAATAGACATCTACAGAACTCTCCACCCCAAATCAACAGACTATACATTCTTCTCAGCACCACACGGGACATATTCTAAAACTGACCACGTAATTGGAAGTAAAACACTCCTCAGCAAATGCAAAAGAATGGAAATCATAACAAACAGTCTCTCAAACCACAGTGCAATCAAATTAGAACTAAAGATTAAGAAACTCAAAACCACACAACTACACAGAAATTGAACAACCTGCTCTTGAATGACTACTGAGTAAATAACGAAATTAAGGCAGAAATAAAGAAGTTATTTGAAATGAATGAGAACAAAGAGACAATGTACCAGAATCTGTGGGACACAGCTAAAGCAGAGTTTAGAGGGAAATTTATAGCACTAAATGCCCACAACAGAAAGCTGGAAAGATCTAAAAACACCACCATCCTAACATTAAAAGAACTAGAGAAGAAAGAGCAAACAAATTCAAAAACTAGCAGAAGACAAGAAATAACTAAGATCAAAGCAGAACTGAAGGAGATAGAGACATGAAAAACCCTTCAAAAAATAAATGAATCCAGGAGCTGGTTTTTTAAAAGATCACCAAAATAGATGGACCACTAGCTAGATTAATGAAGAAGAAAAGAGAGAAGAATCAAATCAAAACAATAAAGAATAATAAAGGGGATATCACCACTGATACCACAGAAATACAAACTACCATCAGAGAATACTGCAAACACTTCTTCACAAATATACTAGAAAATCTAGAAGAAATAAATAAATTCCTGGACACATACATGCTCCCAAGACTAAACCAGGAAGAAGTTGAATCCCTGAATAGACCAATAACAAGTTCTGAAATTGAGGCAGTAATTAATAGCCTACCAACCAAAAAAAAAAAAAAAAATCCCACTATTTACAATAGAAAGATTCACAGTTGAATTCTACCAGAGGTATAAAGAGGAGTTGGTATTATTCTTTTTAAAACTATCCCAAACAATAGAAAAAGAGGGACTCCTCCCTAACTCATTTTTATGAGGCCAGCGTCATCCTAATACCAAAACCTGGCAGAGACACAACTAAATAAGAAAATTTCAAGGCCAGGCACGGTGGCTCAAGCCTGTAATCCCAGCACTGTGGGAGGCCGAGGCGGGTGGATCACGAGGTCAAGAGATCGAGACCATCCTGGTCAACATGGTGAAACCCCGTCTCTACTAAAAA
>NW_022449898.1:0-1538 GCF_009761245.1 Sapajus apella | reverse complement strand
CAATCTTGAGTACATCTAACAGACCTGTCTCCAATCTTGAGTACATCAGGCCTGTCTCCACCCTTGAGTACGTCTACCAGACCTCTGTAGTGACTCTGACATCACAAGTTCACTGCCCTGAAATCTAATTCATCTGGCCCTAGTATCTTGAACTGGCTTAAGATGCCCCTTTGCCAATGCCTTTTCTGACAATGAAAATACTTCTCATTTGTCTTTTCAAAATCTTCCCCTTAACCCTGTGCCTAACCCCTGGTCTGCCCTGTGACCCGTGCACACACATATTTGATGACAGAGCTGCTATTAATTGCCACCATTGTGCAGCTAAAGAACCAGTGGCCGGGAAAGGCATTAGCTCATCCCAATTCAGAAGAAACATTACATGTTTAGAGGAAGGTTCATATCGAAATCTCAAGACATAGACAGAATAGGGGAATACCTTGTGTAATGACATAGACTTTTTTGAGAGGAAATTTGGCAATTTCTATTAAAATGTTAAATGTTCATGGCTATATTACTAGCAAAGAAGATTTGAGAGCAAAGAATATGACCAGGGATAAAGAGGGACATTTCAATTCATCAAGTAGACATAAAAAACCATCAAGTAGAAAAAAAAAGTGTTTGCACCTACTAAAAGAGCTTCAAAGTACATGAAACAAAACTGATAGGACTCCAAGGAGAAACAGAAAAATGTATAATTATAGTCAGACAATTTAATATCTATAAAATGCAGTAATTAATAGAATAAGGAGGCAGATCACCAGTAAAGATATGGAAGACTTAAACAATGCTATCAGCCAACCTAATCTAATGGACATTTATAGACTACCCCACTCCATAGCAGCAGATACACATTTTTTCAAATGCACAGGTAGCATTTATCAAGATAAACCATATGCTAAGCCATAAAACAAATCTCAATAAATTTAAAAGGATTAAAATCATGCAATGTGGTATATAAATTATACCTCAGTTGGTTTTTTTTTTTTAAAAATAATACAGAGTATGTTCTGTGACCACAATAGAAATAAACTAGAAATCAATAATAAAAAGAATCTAGAAAAACTTCCCAAATATTTGGAAAGTAAACAACACACTTCTAAATAACACATGAGCTACTAAGAATTCAAAGGATGGGCTGAGCACTGTGGCTTATGACTGTAATTCCAACACTTCGGGAGGCTGAGGCTGGAGAATCACTTGAGGCCAGGAATTCAAGATCAAACTGATCAACATGGTGCCACCCAATCTCTATTAAACATACAAAAATTAGCCCGTCATGGTAGCACACGCCTGTTACCCCAGCTACTCTGGTGGCTGAGTCGCGAGAATCCCTTAAACTCAGGAAGCAGAGGTTGCAGTGAGCCAAGATTGTGCCACTGCACTCCAGCCTGGGTGACACAGTGAGACTTTGTTCCCCCTCTGCGCTCCCCAAAAAAAGAATTCAAAGGGGGATATTCTAAAGAATCTCAAAGTGAATAAAAATGAAAACACGTTATATAAATATCTGTGGGATGCAGCTGAGGCAGTACTAAATCTGC
>NW_022449897.1:0-1538 GCF_009761245.1 Sapajus apella | reverse complement strand
TAATGAGAAATATCTTGCTCTAAAACAAAAACGCAGCTATCTAGCAGAATGGATGTCAAGCTCTACTATCAACTTACAGAGTTAAACTGATGTGCGTGTGTAGCAGTTCAGAAATCTTTGGAGAAATCGGAAACATATTTCCAGACATATACACTCATATGAGAACTAGCAGGAAGACTGCGTTTAAAACACATGAGAAACGTCTATTTCAAACTACTCTGCTTTGTGTTCTTTCAACTTAGGATGCTGCATCTATGTTTAGATTCAGCGACGTAGAAACACGTTTCTTCTAAATGCTGCGTTTGGATATTCCAGAGTGAATGAGACTGTAGGCTGTAATGAGAAATATCTTGATCTAAAACAAAAACGAAGCTATCTAGTAGAATGGTTGTGAAGCTGTAGAATCAACTTACAGAGTTAAACTGATGTGTGTGTGCAGCAGTTCAGAAACCCTTTCTTTGGAGAATCTGGAAACAGATAATTCCAGACACATACAGGGATATGAGAACTATCAGGAAGACTGCGTTTAAAACACAGGAGAAACGTCTAGTTCAAGCTGTTCTGCTTTGTGTTCGCTCACGTTAGGAAGTTGCCTCTATGTTCAGATTCAGGGATTAGAAACACATTTCTTCTAAAAGCTGCGTTTGGATATTCCAGAGTGACTGAGACTATCGGCTTTAATTTAAAATATCTTGCTCTAAAACAAAACCGCAGCTATCTAGCAGAATGGTTGTCAAGCTCTACTATCAACTTACAGAGTAAAACTGATGTGTGTGTGTAGCAGTTCAGAAATCCTTTCTTTGGAGAATTTGGAAACAGATATTTCCAGACATATACACTCATATGAGAACTAGCAGGAAGACTGCGTTTAAAACACATGAGAACGTCTATTTCAAACTTCTCTGCTTTGTGTTCTGTCAACTTAGAATGCTGCATCTATGTTTAGATTCAGCGAGTTAGAAACACGTTTCTTCTAAATGCTGCGTTTGGATATTCCAGAGTGAATGAGACTGTAGGCTGTAATGAGAAATATCTTGATCTAAAACAAAAACGCAGCTATCTAGTAGAATGGTTGTGAAACTGTAGAATCAACTTACAGAGTTAAACTGATGTGTGTGTGCAGCAGTTCAGAAACCCTTTCTTTGGAGAATCTGGAAACAGATATTTCCAGACATATAAAGGCATATGTGAACTAGAAGGAAGACTCCGTTTAAAACACAGGAGAAACGTCTAGTTCAAGCTGTTCTACTTTGTGTTCGCTCAGGTTAGGAAGTTGCCTCTATGTTCAGATTCAGGGATTAGAAACACGTTTCTTATAAATGCTGTGTTTGGATATTCCATAGTGACTGAGACTATAGGGTGTAATGAGAAATATCTTGCTCTAAAACACAAACGCAGCTATCTAGCAGAATGGTTGTCAAGCTCTGCTATCAACTTACTGAGTTAAACTGATGTGTGTGTGCAGCAGTTCAGAAACCCTTTCTTTGGAGAATCTGGAAAC
Source organism: Sapajus apella (assembly GCF_009761245.1). Lineage (NCBI taxonomy): Eukaryota > Metazoa > Chordata > Mammalia > Primates > Cebidae > Sapajus > Sapajus apella. Next base: position 37 of record NW_022449897.1, on the reverse strand, counting down.
AGGTATTTCCAGATATATACAGGCATATGACAACTAG
>NW_022449896.1:0-1538 GCF_009761245.1 Sapajus apella | reverse complement strand
GTGTCCAGGAAGTTATTTTGCAAAACATTCTCCTAATGTGGATTTGTCAGATTGTTTGCTGAAGACAAGATTCAGGTTGAACATTTTTGACAGGGATATCATTAATGTAATGACACATCTCTGGTGAGCTCATTAAAAGTACCTGTTCTTGGCCAGATGTGGCGGCATGAGCCTGTAATCCCAGCACTTTGGGAGCCTGAGGTAGGCAGAGCAACTGAGGTCAGGAGTTCGAGACTAGCCTGGCCAAAATGGCAAAACCCCCGTCTCTACTAAAAATACCAAAATTAGCCGGGCATGGTGGCACACGTTTGTAATCTTAGCTACTTGAGGGGCTGAGGCAGGAGAATCACTTGAAACTGGGAGGTGGAGGTTGCATTGAGCCAAGATCGTGCCACTCCTCTCCAGCCTGGGTGACAGAGTGAGACTGCATCTCAAAAAAAAAAAAAAGTACTAGCTCTTGAACCTCTTCTCAGATACTCCGTTTTTGTAAGTTTTAAGTGAGAGCCCAGAATATATTTTTAGTAAGTTTCCCTGAGCGAATCTGCTGTTTAGCCAACGTGGAAGTTAGCACATTATTTCATACAATGTTGACAGCAACCCATAATAAAATAGATGTCCTTATCCCTGTGTTTTGAATTAGAAGGCTGAGGCTCAGGTGGTTAAGGAACTAGCTGGAGATTATTCACCTCTCCGTGGTAGATCCACACTTGGAGTTCTGTATGTTTGATGCTGACACAACCCAAGCATTGTCCTTTCTGCTAGACTGCCCCCTGCTGTCTGCAACAGTACTGCAACTAGAGTTCTTGCCTGCTGGTGCCAGGCTGGTAGATATTTTCAAGTCAGGGAGGGCCTGAGAAGATAGTTGCTATGACCACATTTGATGGCCTAAACTGAGGCTCTAAACCCTTACTTCACCAAAGTTCTTCCAGCCCAGGAAGCTGTGGGTCTCCTGGGCATGGGGCTTGGGGACACAGAGCTCATGGCTTAAAGCCAGCATCTGCTTAAATGTTTCATCAGAGCCCTAATGAGATTTATTTTGTGTGTGTGTGTGTGTGTGTATGTGTGTGTGTGTGTGTGTGTGTGTGTGTTTGTTTTTTTCCTGATTCAGCTACACTACTCCAAGGGTGAGGTTCAGAGCACGTTTGCCTTGGGTGTGGAGGAGCATCATTTTCACATCAGCACCCATCTGGTAGCTGCTAAGGCCAGTCTCACCAACTTCATGAAGCTGGAACATTGCTTCCTGTAGGTGTGTGGAGGACAGCTCAGGCCAAGGGCATGCTGGGGTGGGGGTGGGGGTCTCCTGGGAAAGCCCTTGGAGAAAAAAGAAATTGTCCTAATGTCCTGATTCCTGGGAAGAAGGGCGGGTAAGGCTGTCAAATGGACAAAATTTGCTGGAGTAGATTATCAGCCGTTGTCTTTATCCATCCCTTCTTCCTTTGGCATGATTTATTGAACATCTACTAGGTGCCAGGTACTATTTCAGAAGATGGGGTGTGACCTAAAATGGAACTGATCAATCCTTTCTCTCATCATTTGTG
>NW_022449895.1:1148-1538 GCF_009761245.1 Sapajus apella | reverse complement strand
ATAGCTGCGTTTTTGTTTTAGAGCAAGTTATTTCTCATTAGAGCCTAAAGTCTCAGTCACTCTGGAATATCCAAACGCAGCTTTTACAAGAACAGTGTTTAAAACTGGCTGAATCTAAACATAGATGAAACTTCCTAAGGTGAACGAATTCAAAGCAGAGCAGTTTGAAATAGAAGATGCTCCTGTGTCTTAAACGCAGTGTTACTCCCAGTTCTCTTATGCCTGTATATGGCTGTAAATATATGTTTCCAGATTCTCCAAAGAAAGGATTTCGGAACTGCTGCACACACACATCAGTTTAACTCTGTAAGTTGATTGTACAGCTTGACAACCATTCTGCTACATAGCTGCGTTTTTTTTTTAGAGCAAAATACTTCTCATTACAGCCTT
>NW_022449895.1:0-1048 GCF_009761245.1 Sapajus apella | reverse complement strand
CTGAACTGCTGAACACACACATCAGTTTAACTCTGTAAGTTGATTTTACTGCTTAACAAAAATTCTGTTAAATAGCTACGTTTTTGTTTTAGAGGAAGATATTTCTCATTACAGCCTTTAGTCTCAGTCACTCTGGAATATCCAAACGCAGCTTTTAGAAGAAACGTGATTCTAACTCGCTGAATCTAAACATAGATACAATTTCTGAAGCTGAACGAAAACAAAGCATAGCAGTTTGAACTAGACGTTTCCCCTGTGTTTTAAATGCAGTCTTACTGCTGGTTCACATATGCCTGTATGTCTGTAAATAGCTGTTTCCTGATACTCCAAAGAAAGGATTTCCGAAATGCTGCGCTAACACATCAGTTTAACTCTGTAAGTTGATTGTACAGCTTGACAACCATTCTGCTAGATAGCTGCTTCATTGTTTTAGAGAAGATATTTCTCATTACAGCCTAAAGTCTCAGTCACTCTGGAATTTCCAAACGCAGCTTTTAGAAGAAACGTGTTTGTAACTCGCTGAATCTAAACATAGATGCAACTTCCTAAGGTGAACGAACAAAACGCAGAGCAGTTTGAAATATACTTTTCTCCTGTGTTTTAAACGCAGTCTTACTGCTATTTCTTATATGCCTGTATATGGCTTGATATATCTTTTTCCAGATACTCTAAAGAAAGATTTGTGAACGGTTGCACACACACATCAGTTTAACTCTGTAAGTTGATTGTACGGCTTGACAACCATCTGGTAGATAGTTGCATTTTGGTTATAGAACAACGTATTTCTCATTACACTCTACAGTCTCATTCAGTCTGGAATATCCAAATGTAGGTTTTAGAAGAAACGTGTCTCTAACTCGCTGAATTTAAACATTCTAAGGTGAACGAACACAAAGCACAGCAGTTTGAAATAGATGTTTCTCCTGTGTTTTAAACGCAGTCTTACTCCTAGTTCTCATATGGCTGTAAATGGCTGGAAATATCTGTTTGCAGATACCCCCAAAAAAAGATATCTGAACTGCTGCACGCAAACTTCAGTTTAACACTG
>NW_022449894.1:0-1539 GCF_009761245.1 Sapajus apella | reverse complement strand
CTCGAGCTCCTGACCTCAGGTGATCCACCTGCCTCGGCCTCCCAAAACGCTGGGATGACAGGCAGAAACCACCACGCCTGCCCTGACAAACGTTCAAGTGTGTAAATTTAAGTTCTGCACGTGATGTTTTAATATACACATACGTTGTGAAATGATTACCCCACCAAGCTAATTCATACGTGGATCTGGTGGGTTTTTGGAGTCCCGTGTGTGTCTTGAGTTTTCATTTCAGAAGCTTTCGAGTTTTCGTCTGTTTGTTTTGCTTCTGAGCTTTTACTTTGCTTCTCCGTGTTATCGTGAACGAGTTCTTTTTTCCCAATGTATCTTCTCCCCAGCTGTTGCCGGCTGGTGGGAAGCTGGTTGGTTTTGGGGCACTGTGTCTTGAACACATGCATAGTTCTTCATAAGCTCTCTGGGGGTTGGGGGTGGAGAAGCATTTTCTATTGTACAACGACACCCTCTGAAAATAATGACAAGGCCGGGCGCGGTGGCTCAAGCCTGTCATCCCAGCACTCTGGGAGGCCGAGGCAGGCGGATCACGAGGTCAAGAGATCGAGACCATCCTGGCCAACGTGGCGAAACCCTGTCTCTACTAAAAATACGAACATTACCCGGACATGGTGGTGCGTGCCTGTAATCCCAGCTACTCAGGAGGCCGAGGCAGGAGAATTGCTTGAACCCGGGAGGCAGAGGTTGCAGTGAGCCGAGATTGAGCCTGGGTGACAGAGCGAGACTCCATCTCAAGGGAAAAAAAAAGACAGAAATTCTAGGCATGGCCTGAAGTCCCAGCGCTTTGGGAGGCCAAGGTGGGAGGATTGCTTAAGGTCAGGAGTTTGAGACCAGCCTGGCCAACATAGCAAGATCCCCATCTCTACAAAAAACAAACTAACAAAAAACAGAAGACACATTGGGAGCTTCTTTCTTTCTTCTTCTTCTTTTTTTCTGAAACAAAGTCTCACTCCATCACCCAGGCTGGAGTGCACGGTGTGATCTCAGCTTGCTGCAACCTCTGCCTCAGCCTTCCAAGTATCTAGGATTACAGGCATGTACCACCACACCCAGCTAATTTTTGTATTTTTAGTAGAGATGGGGTTTTACCATGTTGGCCAGGCTGGTCTTGAACTCCTGACCTCGTGATCCACCCACCCCACACTCCCAAAGTGCTGAGATTACAGGCGTGAGTCACCGCGCCCAGCCAGAACTTTTTTTTTAATTAGCTAGGCATGGTGGTGCATGCCTTTAGTCACAGCTACTTGGGAGGCTGAGGCAGGAGGATTGCCTGAGCCCAGGAGGTCGAGGCTGCAGTGAGCCGTGATTGTGGCACTGCACACTCTAAGCAACAGAGTGAGACCTTGACTGAAAAAAAAAAAAAAGAGATTGTTCATAGCAGATTTGCTCACGGTAGTCCCAGGGGGCGTGTGTTCATATAATAGAATGCTGCGGAACAGTTAAGTAAGTACAAGCACCAAACCAGCCAGCATCGTGGGCGAATCTCTCAAACGTGTTCTTTTTTTTTTTTATTTTTATTTTATTTATTTA
>NW_022449893.1:0-1539 GCF_009761245.1 Sapajus apella | reverse complement strand
TCCAGATTCTCAAAAGAAAGGGTTAGTGAACTGCTACATTCACACAACTGTTCAACTCTGTAAGTTTAATATACACCTTGACAATCATTCTGCTACATAGCTCCGTTTTTGTTTTATAGCCAGATATTTCTCATTAAACCCTGTACACCCATTCACTCAGGAATATCCAAACGCAGCTTTTTGGAGAAACGTGTTTCTAACCCGCAGAATGTAAATATAGATGCAACTTCCAAAGGTGAACGAACACACAGTGGAGCAGTTTGAAAGAGACGTTTCTCGTATGATTTAGATGCGATCTTAAAGCTAATTATTAAGAGTCTGTATATGGCTGGAAATATCTCTTTCCAGATTCTCCAAAGAAAGGGTTAGTGAACTGCTACATTCACAGAATTGTTTAACTCTGTAAGTTTAATATACACCTTGACAATCATTCTGCTACATAGCTCCGTTTTTCTTTTAGAGCCACATATTTCTCATTAAACCCTATACTCCCATTCACTCAGGAATATCCAAACGCAGTTTTTAGAGAAAGGTGTTTCTAACTCGCAGAATCTAAACATAGATGCAACTTCCGAAGGTGAACGAGCAAACAGTGGAGCAGTTTGAAAGAGTCTTTTCTCGTATGTTTAGATGCGATCCTATAGCTAATTCTGAAGAGTCTGTACATGGCTGGAAATATCTCTTTCAAGATTCTCCAACGAAATGGTTAATGAACTGCTACATTCACAAAATTGTTTAACTCTGTTAGTTTAATATACACTTTGACAATCATTCTGCTACATAGCACCGTTTTTGTTTTAGAGCCAGATATTTCTCATTAAACCCTATACTCCCATTCACTCAGGAATATCCAAACGCAGCTTTTTCCAGAAACGTGTTTCTAACTCGCAGGATCTAAACATAGATGCAACTTCCGAAGTTCAACGAACACACAGTGGAGCAGTTTGAAAGAGACGTTTCTCCTATGATTTAGATGAGATCTTAAATCTAATTATTAAGATTCTGTATATGGCTGGAAATATCTCTTTCCAGATTCTCCAAAGAAAGGGATAGTGAACTGCTACATTCACACAACTGGTTAACTCTCTAAGTTTAATATACACCTTGAAAAGATTCTGCTACATAGCTCCGTTTCTGTTTTAGAGCCAGATATTTCTCATTAAAACCTATACTCCCATTCACTCAGGAATATCTATACGCAGCTTTTTGGAGATTCGTGTTTCTAACTCGCAGAATGTAAACATAGATGCAACTTCCGAAGGTGAATGAACACACAGTGGAGCAGTTTGAAAGAGACGTTTCTCGTATGATTTAGATGCGATCTTAAAGCTAATTGTTAAGAGTCTGTATATGGCTGGAAATATCCCTTTCCAGATTCTCCAAAGAAAGCGTTAGTGAACTGCTACATTCACAAAATTGGTTAACTCTGTAAGTTTAATATACACCTTGACAATCATTCTGCTACATAGCTCCATTTTTGTTTTAGAGCCAGATATTTCTCATTAAACCCTATACTCCCATTCACTCAGGAATATCCAA
>NW_022449892.1:0-1539 GCF_009761245.1 Sapajus apella | reverse complement strand
GAGAACGGGGTTCTGGCTTTGAAAATTCTTTCTTTTACATTGGTTTCTATTTCATTGATTTTTGTTTTTATTGTTATTATTTCCTTTTATGTACATTTAGTTTAACTCTTTTCTAACATCTTGAGCTAGATTCAGAACTTATTAATTTTTCAGTCCTATCCTTTTTCTCATCTATAAAATTGAAGCTGTAAATTCCTAACTTTAGTTGCTTTTCATAATCTTGATATATAGAATCTTAGCTATCTTTTAATTAAAAATATTTTCTTCTTTTCTTGTAATTTATTCATTGACCTATGGTTGTAAATAATTATGTCTCTTAATTTCCTAAAATTTATGGCATGATACTATTGTTATTAATTTCTGTCTTTATTCTACTATGATCAGACATTTTCTGTAGTATTTTAATAATTAAAATGTATATGGATTTTCTTTGGTCAGTTTTTATAAATATTTTAGGTATCCTTAGAAAGAATTTGCATTCTATGGTTGTGGGGTGCAACAAACCTTATGTCTTATTGAGTCAAATTTGTTAATCCTTTGGTTTAAATCTTCTATGCCTTATTATATTTTTCCTGTCTTTTCTGTGTTATTGAGAAAGTTAATTTAAAAACCTCTATAATAATTATGAATTTCTCCTTGTAGTTATGTCAGTTTTGTTTAGAATATTTTCAAATGATTATATTAGTCGCATACAAATTTAAAAGTATTTTATCTTACTGGTGAACTGAGCATTTTATTCTTAAAGTGTGCCTCACTTTATTCCTTTTAATGCCTGTTGTCCTTAAGTTTACTCAGCTTGGAATAATGTATTTATTTCAGGTTTTTTTTTTTTTTTTTTTTAACATGGTACCGTTTAAGAAACAATTTTACTTTGAAGTAACCTCTCTGTATGTTTTATATACAAACGTGTCTTTTATTATAATCTTACAATCTTTGTCTTTTCATTGAAGCTTCCAATTTATTTACATTGAATATAATTATTAATCTTTTTGAGTTTAACTCTACAATTTTTATGTTGCCTATTTCCCAAAGCTGCTTCCTTAAAAAATGTCTGTCTGTTTGCTTTCCATTGGTGGATTCGTTTATATTATCTCATTTTGTTTACTATTATTTGGAATTCATACAATTTTGTACTTGCTATTAGTGTGCTAGAGGCTATTAAAAACACATTCGACTTACTAAATCTAATATTAATTAGTACTTTAAGACTTCTGTCCTTCTCCCAGGCAATGCAAAGATCTTAGAACGCTTTAAAATCAATCTACCTATGTACGAATCCCTATTTCATCCATCTATATGGATGTCTATGTGTATGTGAATATGTATCTATATATCTGTATAGGATTATTTTTCTTAAAGCCTGTTGTATAAAAATTTCCTCATTATACTTTCACTCTTATTTTCACTGGGTGTGGAATTTAATGTTAGTAGCTCTATATATGTTTTTGCACATTTGATATGGCTTGGCTCTGTGTCTGCACCCAAATCTCACCTTGAATTGTAATCCCTGTATGCCCACAGGTCAAGGGTAGGACCAGG
>NW_022449891.1:751-1539 GCF_009761245.1 Sapajus apella | reverse complement strand
TTTAAGCCAGCGCAGTGAGTGGCCGCAGGGGAAAACAAACAGACCCCAGCGCCTCTTCAACAGGCGACTGGATCACAAACTTAAAAAGAGGCTCTGAGCTAGGGAGCCAGGTGATCAGGCTCGGCTGGCCCCACCCCCACAAAAGAACAGCAACCAGAAACTCTGGACTGAGAATTTCACAGCAAGCGCAGCTCAACCCGGGACAGCCCAGCTCAGTGGGGGAGGGGCGTCCGCCATTACCGAGGCAGCCCACCATTGCCAAGGCAACCCGCCATTGCTGAGGCAGTCCGCCGTTGCCAAGGCAACACGCCACAGCAGAGACTCCACCCCAACAGAGGCGGGCCACCATCGCCAAAGCAGTTCTAACTACACCCATATAAACAGGACTGCAGGGAAGTTCACTCGGCAGCGGGGCGTAGCCCACAGCAGTTCAGCAAAGCTGCTATAGGCCGACAGTGACTAGGCTGCCTCCTTGCGGGGCTGGGCAGGTCTGAAGGAAAAAAAGAAAAAAAAAAGGCCGGGCGCGGTGGCTCAAGCCTGTAATCCCAGCACTTTGGGAGGCCGAGGCGGGTGGATCACGAGGTCAAGAGATCGAGACCATCCTGGTCAACATGGTGAAACCCCGTCTCTACTAAAAATACAAAAATTAGCTGGGCATGGTGGTGCATGCCTGTAATCCCAGCTACTCAGGAGGTTGAGGCAGGAGAATTGCCTGAACCCAGGAGGCGGAGGTTGCGGTGAGCCGAGATTGTGCCATTGCACTCCAGCCTGGGTAACAAGAGCGAAAC
>NW_022449891.1:0-651 GCF_009761245.1 Sapajus apella | reverse complement strand
GAGCTCCTATAAAGAAAAGACCGTCTCCTCAAGCAGCTCCCTGACCCCTATATATCCAAAAAGACACCTCATAGAGGAGAGATCAGATTGACACTAGGCGGGTATCCATCTGGGACAAAGATAGCAGAAGAAGAAAACTGGTAACAACCCTTGCTGTTCAACAGCTGCTGCAGGTGAACCCCAGGCAAGCAGGGCCTGGAGTGAACCTCAGCAAACCTACAGCAGAGGGGCCAGACTGTCAGAAGGAAAACCAAGAAACAGAAATAACCTCATCATCAACAAACAGAATGTCAATCTGAAAGATTTGAGACCCAATCTGAAAGCCAGCAACTACAAAGTCGACAGGTGGATAAATCCTTAAGGATGGGAAGAAACCGGCGCAAAAAGGATGAAAACACCCGAAACCAGAACACCTCTCCTCCTAAAAGGGATCACAACTCCTCGCCAGCAAGGGAACAAGGTTGGATGGAGAACGAGTGTGATGAAATGACAGAATCAGAATTCAGAAGGTGGGTGGTAAGAAACTTCTGTGAACTTAAAGAACATGTTCTAAACAAATGCAAAGAAACTAAGAACCTTGAAAAAAGATTTGACGAAATGCTAACAAGAATGGACAAAATAGAAAGGAATATAAGTGAATTGATGGAGCTG
>NW_022449890.1:0-1539 GCF_009761245.1 Sapajus apella | reverse complement strand
AAGAAACGTGTTACTAACTCGCTTAATCTAAACATAGATGCCACTTGATAAGGTGATCAAACACAAAGCAGAGCAGTTTGAACGAGATGTTTCTCCTGTGTTTTAAACGCAGTCTTACTGCCAGTTCTTGCATGCCTGTATATGACTGGAAATATCTGTTTCCAGATTCTCCAAGGAAAGCATTTCTGAACTGCTGCTCTCACACATCAGTTTACCTCTGTAAGTTGATTGCAGAGCTTGACAAGGATTCTGCTAGATACCTGATTTTTTGTTTTAGAGGAAGATATTTCTCGTTACAGCCTATAGTCTCATTCACTCTGGAATATCCAAACGCAGCTGTTAGAAGAAACAGTTTTCTAAATCTCTGAATCTAAACATAGATGCAACTTCTGAAGGTGAGTGAACACAAAACAGAGCAGTTTGAAAGAGATGTTTCTCCTGTGTTTTAAACGCAGTCTTACAGCCAGTTCTTATACGCCTGCATATGTCTGGAAATATCTGTTTCCAGATTCTCCAAAGAAAGTGTTTCTGAACTGCTGCACACACACATCAGTTTAACTCCGTCAGTTGATTACACAGATTGACAACCATTCTGCTAGATAGCTGCGTTTTTGTTTTAGAGCAAGATATTTCTCATGACATCCTATAGTCTAATTCACTCAGGAATATCCAAACGCAGATTATAAAAGAAACGTGTTTCTAACTCGCTGAATTTAAACATAGAGGCAACGTCCTAAGGTGAATGAACACAAAGCAGAGCAGTTTGAAATAGGCGTTTCTCCTGTGTTTTAAACGTAGTCCTACTGCTTGTATTCCTATGCCTCAATATGACTGAAAATATCTGTTTCCAGATTCTCCAAAGAAAGGATTTCTGAACTTTTGCACACACACACATCAGTTTCACTCTGTAAGTTGATTGTACAGCTTGACAAACATTCTGCTAGATAGCTGCGTTTTTCTCTTAGAGCAAGTTATTTCTGATTACATCTTATAGTCTCATTCACTAAGGAAAATCCAAACGCAGATTTCGGAAGAAACGTGTTTCTAACTCGCTGAATCTAAACAAAGATGCAACTTCCAAAGGTGAAAGAACACAAAGCAGAACAGTTTGAACTAGACTTGTCTCCCGTGTTTTAAACGCAGTCTTACGGCTGGTTTTTATATGCCTGGACATGGCTGGAAATATCTGTTTCCAGGTTCTCCAAAGAAAGGATTTCTGAACTGCTGCACACACACATCAGTTTATCTCTGTAAGTTGACTGTACAGCTTGACAACCATTCTGCTAGATAGCTGCGTTTTTCTCTTAGAGCAAGATGTTTCTCATTACAGCCTACAGTCTCATTCACTCTGGAATATCCAAACGCAGCTTTTAGAAGAAAGCTGTTTGTAACTCACTGAATCTAAACATAGATGCAACTTCCTAAGGTGAACGAACAAAAATCAGAGCAGTTTGAACAACTCGTTTCTCCTGTGTTTTAAACACAGTCTTACTGCTAGTTCTTATATGCCTGTATATTCCTGGAAATCTCTGTTTCCAG
>NW_022449889.1:0-1540 GCF_009761245.1 Sapajus apella | reverse complement strand
CTGGAACCAACCCAAATGCCCATCGATGATAGACTGGACAGGGAAAATGTGGCACATACACACCATGGAATATTATGCAGCCATCAAAAACGTTGAGTTTGTGTCCTTTGTAGGGACATGGATGAACCTGGAAACCATCATTCTCAGCAAACTGACAGAAGAGCAGAAGATCAAACACCACATGTTCTCACTCATAGGCGGGTGTTGAACAATGAGAACACATGGACACAGGGAGGGGAGCATCACACACTGGGGTCTGTTGGGGGGGGACTAGGGGGGGACAGTGGGTGTGGAGAGGTTGGGGAGGGATAACATGGGGAGAAATGTCAGATATAGGTGACAGGGGGATGGAGGCAGCAAACCACCTTGCCATGTAAGTACCTATGCAAACAATTCTACATGATCTGCACATGTACCCTACAGCCTAAAGTATACTAAAAAAAGGTATACATCTACTTCTTCCCTGGGTTACACTCTTGTGAATTCTGGCTTTTTAAAACTATTTTTGAAATTTCAGTAAGATTACATAAAACATCTCTTCATAAACTATAAAGAATCATATACAAATGAAGCACATTTCTGTTAGTAATTATAATGCACTGCCAGAAATAAGAGATAAAAGGCCCGTTAACCTATTCTGACAATGAGACAGGAGGACAGAACCAATTCCCCCAATAGCCAGGGTTCAGTTTTATTAATAATGTTAATGATGACAATAAAATGAATCTACTAACAACATACCAAACCTTCAAAATATGCAGGGCACTGTACTAAGTGTTTTATATAAGCTGTCTCATTTGATCTTCACAATATTAATCTCTACTCCTATTCCTCAATTTAGAAACCAGGCATGGAGAGATTGAGAAACTTGAAGGAAAATCACATAGTTTGAAAGTGACATAGCTAGTGTTCAGAAGCAGAGTCTATGCTTTCATTTCTGTCCTCTGCTGCAGAGTAATTCCAGTGCAAAGGATTATCTTTACGTGAAACATAGAAATAAGGATGTCAAGTGGGATTTAGAATTCCTAAGCCTATCAAAACGGAAACTAGTGCTATGCAAACGTAGGTAGTTTGTCACAAATACCCAGTGCTCCCTGTGGAAAGAGCTAGAAATGTGCCCAGATGGCCAGTCATTTATTTCACCACTAAAGTGAAATGCACCAAATCAAGGGGAAATGACTTCTCTGGGAACTTAGCAACTCTACTTTTTTTCTTCTTTTTTTTTGAACGTTCCTGTTAATTTATTTAAATTCATTAATGTTGCAAAAAATATGGTGTACAACAAACGAAAGACACAGTTATATTCCTAACAGGTCAAAGGAAAAGAAAATATTACATCTCCTTAGTAAATCCTGACGAATTCTAGTATTTCTTACAGGGACCTTATCATATCAATATCTAAAACAGATCTATAAGAAAAAAAAACAAACAAGCCCATTCAAAAGTGGGCGAAGGATATGAACAGACACTTTACAAAAGAAGACATACATGATGCCAACAAACATGAAAAAATGCTCATCATCACTGGTCATTAGAGAAA
>NW_022449888.1:0-1540 GCF_009761245.1 Sapajus apella | reverse complement strand
GAAACATGATTTTCCTATCCAGGAGACTGGTATTTATTTTATACCTAGCTCTTAATAAGGAGATACTCTAGATTCAGATCATTCTCAAAAGCCACTAGGAAACAGTTACCAGCAAGAGGTAAGCAGAGTAGCAGCGCAGTCAGGATAATCCCTTCCCTCCATGCCAACCCTGCTTCACATTGTGAAAACCTTATTATGATTCCATCCTGGTCCTGAGGGTGAGAAGAAAGAATTGAAAGTGGGCTATTCCTGATCACCATATCTCTTTTTTCTCTTACTTAGAAAAGGTCTTTCAACTCCTCTTATTTTTTATTTAACCCAGAACAGGTGGGACTACAAGGAAAGCCTGGAAACCTGGAGGTTAATTTCAGGAGCAAGTTATCTGAAGACAGACCAGATGGCCTGAGTTTGAATCCCAGCTCTGCCTCTCCCCAGCTTCTGCCTTCTGGCAAGTTATCTCAACTCTCTGAGGTGCTTCCAATTCTTTCGTAAAATGGGATGATAATAATATGTCAACTCATAACACTGTCAGGTCTTATTATTTAATGTAAGAAAATACTTGGAATTATGCCTGGCACATAGTCAGGGTTAGTTATTACTACTGGGTAAATTTTATGGCATTTAAAAATGATTGGGGTCAAATGTCCCTCTTTAGTTTGATAACTGAAAGTTACGGTTGGCCACAGAGTAAAAAAACCTCCTTCCACCTGTCACCCAACGGAGGCTCTATCAGATTAAGTATGAACTGCCACAGACCTACACCTTTTAGTTAGTCAATCCCTGTCTTTCCCCTTACTGTGTGTGTGTTTTCTTAAGCAACAAATTTATTATCTCACAGTTCTGTAGGTCAGAAGCCTGGTGAGCTCAGCTGCTTTCACTGGTCTGGGTTTCATAGACAGAAATCAAGTTGTCAGCAAGCTGCTCTCTTATCTGGAGGCTCTGACGGAGAACCACTTCCAAGCTCATTCAGGTTGTTGCCAAAATCCAGTTATTTGGGCTGCAGGGGTGAGGTCCCTGTTTCCTTGCTGGCTGTAAGCTAAGTGTCTCTCTCAGCTCCCTGAAGCTGCCTGAATTCCTCATGATGTTGCTCCCCACATCTAACCAGCTGCTGTCTGTTGAGTCCTTCTCACACTTCAAATCTTCGTGACTACTTCTGCTGCATCTCTTTGGCCTCCAGCTGGAGAAGGTGCTCTGCTTTCAGGGGCTCATGTGGCTAGGTTGAGCACGCCTGAATAATCCAAAAGGCTCTTCCTATTTTAAGGCCTGAAACCTTAATTATACCTGTAGAGTTCCTTTTGCCACCTAAGGTAACATATTTATTGGTGCCAGAGATTACAGTGCAGACATCTTTGGTGGGGAGGGGGTGTGCTGGGGGGCATTCCACCAACCACACCATACAAAGCCTCCACTATTTGGTCTGCCTAACACATTCCTCAATTCTAGAGCAGAAATATGAAGTCTTTGTTCTTTGGAACTGAGGGAAAGTGTTCACAAACAACTGTAATAAAATATATTTATTAGTTATATTATTTATTTATAA
>NW_022449887.1:0-1541 GCF_009761245.1 Sapajus apella | reverse complement strand
GAGCAAGGGGCAGGTTGGGAAGACAACCTGCAGGGCCTGCGGGGTCTATTGGGAACCAGGCCCTTGAAACATAACGGACTTGACTCTTCCTGGGCCAGAAGGAACCTGGCACATGACTGCTGTCCATTACTCACTGAGACCACTCCGCCAGATAAGTGCTCCCAGCTTGCTGGTCACAGCTCACCGGTCATCCCAGAAATAAATTGAAAGCAATTTTTCCTCTCCAACCATCACCAGAAAAACCAAACCTAGCCCCCAAGGAGTGAGAAGAAATGAAAACAAGACAGGCTATTAAGTGCAGAGGCAAAAATTCCCAATAAAGTGAGAAAACAATGTCATAGAATTGCATGTGTGCAGAAAAATTTATAACACGAATATTCCTTAAGTCCAATTACCCTTGGGAAATGAGAACAATACAAAAATGAGTTTCATACATACAGAAGCAGGACATTTGGGATCTGAATTAGGGTAAGGGAAGTGAAAACGACATTTTATTTCAAGTTGTAAATGAAGGTGCCAACAGGTGCCAGATAGATAACAACATAAGCAATGAGGACTGGATGGGAAGGGATAAATCCCAGCTGATGCTGGCTTCCCTTAGGAAGATGCAATGGAGAGGGGTGGGAACCAGCACCACCTGCAGAACTCACGGTCCACATCTGCGTCCCCAGCACTGGCTAAAAGGCCCTGTCATGGGGGCTCCATGTCACAGTTGACATTGGAGGAAGGATGGTTAGGGACACAGAAAGCTACGTGGAGCTCAGGGACCCTCCTCCATTCCCACCTGGCTCCTCTTCTCTGGTGGTGCTGGAAGGAGGAGGGGTAAGTGGTGTCTCCAACCTCCCAATGACCCCATGTTTCTCAGAGCTGGTATCATTAATGACATTACTCTCAGATCCTCCCACAGGCCTGCCTGTAAAGCAGCCCACAGCCCAGTGCCCTCCCAGCAGCTGATGAGTCTGGGGTGCTAGTCGGGTTATGCTTCAGGAATGACCGCAGAAAATGAGCTCCGTCTTCTGCTCTGAAAAGGAGGAGGTGGCAGGGCCCAGCATTCACATCCTAGACCACAGGGGTGTGGGTTTTCAATGTTGGTTGGAAACACCACTGCCAACCACTTCTAGAAGCATTTGTTTGTTTGCTTGCTTGTGTTTCTACAGCATCACGTGCTCAATGCCCTTAAACTCATGGGTGGAAGATTTCAGGGCAGGAAAGGGTGTTCTTTCCTGCTCTCATCTCTGGGGGCATCTGAGGCTTGTGACCTTCAGATGATACTGAAATAGCCCCAGCCCTGGGCACCAGGAGACAGGAGGCACAGTCCTGGCTTTCTCTGCCTTCGCCTTGTCCTGCTGTGAGGTTTCCAAAAGGCACCCAGTGCCACTGGGCCATTCTCACCTGGGAAATGAGGGAGAACAATCAGCCCCTTATGGAAGAACAAAATGAGGCAAAGGGCCGCTTGTGTTGGGGGCAGGATCCCTGGACTCAGAGAAAATTAGAAGCTGAAGTAACTGGATTGGGAGCAGTGACTCACACCTGTAATCTCA
>NW_022449886.1:0-1541 GCF_009761245.1 Sapajus apella | reverse complement strand
TGTTAGTTCCAATTACAAATGGTAAAATTCGATGTTTTTCACACATCGGATATTTAAGTAGTTTTAAAATTATATATATATCTTAAAATGCCAACGGGAATCTTTTTGGAGCAAAGTGTCATCTTAATGAGGCTTTATGATGTAGCAGTGGATGGAAGACGTTCTGGTATTATTAAAAATGTATATTTGGTGTTTCATGGGCTATTCGAGAGTCCAGAGAACCTCGTCTTTTCCTTTTGGATGCCATCAGATTCCTAAAAGGCATCCTGGGGCTTTTCTCTGCTCTTGATGTTTGGCTCCTAAGTGACTCGGGGCTCTGAACTCCTGGTACCAGTGAATCATAGAGTCTGCTCCAAGACACTCTTTGGGAGTGAGAAGTGAAAGCAAAACTGATCAAACTGGGTGTGGCTGAGGGGGCCCTTCCACCAAGCAGCTTAGTTTGGACACAGGCTGTTGCTTCTAGAAAGGAGGGGTTGCATGTGGAAAGGATGGGTGATGGTTTCTTGAGGTGGTAGACACGTGACGGGAATCAGTCGGGTGTCAACAATAACAGAGGTACCAAGCTGCATGATCCCCTCCCATGTCTGAGTCAGGAGCCTTCCAACCCACACAACACACAATAGCAAAAACAAGAAACAGAACAAACCAATCATTTGCTTTGGAGAGTTAGCTTCTGGAGAGAGAAGACTCCTTCCCACCCAGGTTTGAACACTTTAAAGACCCTGGAGACATTTCCAGAGTGGGAGTACTGTGCAGTGCCATTCTGTCTCAGAATATGTTCTGAGACATATTCTTAGGGGACTTCAATGTTTGCTCATAGTAAGTGAAAAGGCCCAAGCGTCATGGCCAAGATGTTGAAACCGTGTGATCCAGTTCCAGATACAATGTACCATCATGAAAGGAAATAATGTATCATCCTGTTTACCTTTAAATAGCTCCCCTTTCATCACTCCCTTTTAAGTACACGCACACATGCACGCATTTCTTTGGAAGTGGCAGAAGCCAAATGCTTGGAGTTTCCTGGCATTTGAGCTTTGTCTCAGCAGCTCTCAAATGTATACACTGCTCTTCACATCCACTTTGAAGTTCAATGGCACAGCTCCTTTTTTACACAGATACCGTCATGACAATAAACACCCCGCCAACCTTGATACCCCATCTACCCTAGCCTCATGGAATTCTCTGGCACACTCACTTTCTCTATGTGTCTTTTGGTGCCTCTTTGTATCATGTAGATTTTAGGTCCATCTGGTAATAACAGTATCTTTCTGTACACAATGTACTCAGTTACCGTTAAACAATAAAAGTTATTTGATATCAGCAATGTGTGCCCCTGGGAGACAGGAGGATTGGAGGACAGCGGGAGCTAGAAACAGGAGGGTTGCAACACTTCTCAAGGGCTTTCCGCTTTCCCCAGTCACCAGGGTGGTGCAGCTCTATTCTCCCTCCACTGGCACTGATCCTGGTGCTCCAGAAAAAAACAAAGTGGCTTCAGAGTCCCTTTGCAAAGTAGAGGCTTGTCCTTGAAGTGCCAGGACAGT
>NW_022449885.1:407-1541 GCF_009761245.1 Sapajus apella | reverse complement strand
TCTCCAAAGAAAGGCTTAGTGAACTGCTACATTCACACAATTGTTTAACTCTGTAAGTTTCATATACACGTTGA
Organism: Sapajus apella; assembly: GCF_009761245.1. Classification (NCBI taxonomy): domain Eukaryota; kingdom Metazoa; phylum Chordata; class Mammalia; order Primates; family Cebidae; genus Sapajus; species Sapajus apella. The sequence continues at coordinate 1,467 of NW_022449885.1, read as the reverse complement.
CAATCATTCTGTTACATAGCTCCGTTTTTGTTTTAGAGCAAGATATTTCTCATTAAACCCTATACTCCCATTCACTCAGGAATATCCAAACGCAGCTTTTTGGAGAAACGTGTTTCTAACTCGCAGAATCTAAACATAGATGCAACTTCCGAAGGTGAACGAACACACAGTGGAGCAGTTTGAAAGAGACGTTTCTCGTATCATTTAGATGCGATCTTAAAGCTAATTCTTCATAGTCTGTATAAAGCTGGAAATATCTCTTTCCAGATTCAGCAAAGAATGGTTTGGTGAACTGCTACATTCACACAATTGTTTAACTCTGTAAGTTTAATATACACCTTGACAATCATTCTGCTACATAGCTCCGTTTTTGTTTTAGAGACAGATATTTCTCATTAAACCCTATAATCCCATTCACTCAGGAATATCCAAACGCAGCTTTTTTGAGAAACGTGTATCTAACTCGCAGAATCTAAACATAGATGCAACTTCCGAAGGTGAACCAACACACAGTGGAGCAGTTGGAAAGAGACGTTTCTCGTATGCTTTAGATGCGATCTTAAAGCTAATACTTAAGAGTCTGTAAGCGGCTGGAAATATCTCATTCCTGATTCTCCAAAGAAAGGGTTGGTGAACTGCTACATTGACACAATTGTTTAACTCTGTTAGTTTAATATACACCTTGACAATCATTCTGTTTTATAGCTCCGTTTTTGTTTTAGAGCAAGATAGTTATCATTAAAAACTATACTCACATTCACTCAGGAATATCGAAACGCAGCTTTTTGGAGAAACGTCTTTCTAACTCGCAGAATCTAAACATAGATGCAACTTCCGAAGGTGAACGAACACACAGTGGAGCAGTTTGAAAGAGACGTTTCTTGTATCATTTAGATGCGATCTTAAGGCTAATTCTTAAGAATCTGTATAAAGCTGGAAATATCTCTTCCCAGATTATCCAAAGAAAGGTTTGGTGAACTGCTACATTCACACAATTGTTTAACTCTTTAACTTTAATATACACCTTGACAATCATTCTGTGACATAGCTCCGTTTTTGT
>NW_022449885.1:0-307 GCF_009761245.1 Sapajus apella | reverse complement strand
GTTTAACTCTGTAAGTTTAATATACATCTTGACAATCATTCTGCTACATAGCTCCGTTTTTCTTTTAGAGCAGGATATCTCTCATTAAACCCTATACTCCCATTCACTCAGGAATATCCAAACGCAGCTTTTGGGAGAAACGTGTTCCTAACTCGCAGAATCTAAACATAGATACAACTTCCGAAAGTGAACCAACACACAGTGGAGCAGTTTGAAAGAGACGTTTCTCGTATCATTTAGATGCACTCTTAAAGCTAATACTTAAGAGTCTGCATGCGGCTGGAAATATCTCTTTCCAGATTCTCCA
>NW_022449884.1:0-1541 GCF_009761245.1 Sapajus apella | reverse complement strand
GGGTGTTGAACAATGAGAACACATGGACACAGGGAGGGGAGCACTACACACTGGGGTCAGTTGGGGGGAAATAGGGGAGGGAGGGTGGGGGGTGGGAAGCTGGGGAGAGATAGCAAGGGGAGAAATGCCAGATGTAGGTGATGGGGAGGAAGGCAGCAAATCACACTGCCACGTGTGTTCCTATGCAACAATTTTGCATGTTCTTCACATGTACCCCAAAACCTAAAATGCTATAAAATAAGTAAATGGGAAAAAAAAAACTAGCTCACATAGATTTGAAAATATATTCAGTCTATGTCACAGCATGAGAAATACAAATTAAAAATATATTGCTATATTACTTTGCAATGACAGAATTTGCCAAAATCCAAACTTAGACAGCTGGTGCAAATCTACTGGAAAAGTGGAAATAAACAGGCCCTCTGATGTGTTGCTGGTGGGATTGCAAAATGATATAACTTATATAGAGGAAACATTGGCAATAGTTATCAATCACCAACTCCACAATCCCACTTTTAAAAAAGTATTTCAGAGAATGACTGACTAAAATATGCAAATTGTGTCTCACTGTGGTTTTATTATTGACATTTGGCAACAATATGAATGCCTATCAGTAGGAATAAACTAGGTTGCAACCATACAGTAGAACACTGTGCAGCCAGAAGCAGCAAAGATGATTTCTACAGAGATCTCATAAAGTGGATAAAAATAGTTTCATGATAGTTTTTTATAAGAAAAAGGGAAGATACAAGTATACACATGTATGTATATATTTTTATTTATTTGGGAAAAAGCATCAAACACTGGAAGGATTAACCAAAAGCATTTATGAATATTTACCTCTAGGAACAGGAAGGTAACAGTATGAAGAAACAATTTTGGAAGAAAGATTTCTCTGAATATATTTTATCATGTTGTTTAAGCTTAGAAATATTTTTAAGTGCTTTATTTATTTATAAAAATAAAATTATAGTAAAATTAAAAAAATCCCTAAAAATTAAAAACAGAAGCCAATGCTGCTAATTGTATATCATGTTTGTAAAAATAAAGTGACTAAAGAACACAGTATTTTGAATGTAAATCAATTTTTGGAATATATTCTGAAGATAAAAACATCATTAATAAACTTCATTCCTTGACATATGAGCAGCATATTCATAGTAGTATGGTTTATGCAGTCTTTGCTACATATAAGTCTATAGGTATTTATTGTACAAATGTCTCTACTTTAGGTATCTTTGAAAAGTCGTTTGAGAAAAAATCATAATTAATGAATATTCACAACTCTTGTTCTGCATCTGGACCAGGTTTAAAATACATTTTTTTAAATAAAAATGTCATGAAGTAATTGGCTAAAATAAAACACTAGAGGATTCGGCTACGCCAAGATGATTTCACTTGGAAAATGCATTAACAATTTAGAGAAGCATCCAAGTTCAGCCTTGATACATTCAATGTTTTCCACAGATTCTTGTGTTTGGAAGGAGGCTCACAAGTTCTTAAAAACATAATAATATTGAATATTTTCTTCAGTTGAGTAA
>NW_022449883.1:280-1541 GCF_009761245.1 Sapajus apella | reverse complement strand
ACCCAGGCTGGAGTGCAATGGCGCGATCTCGGCTCACCGCAACCTCCACCTCCTGGGTTCAGGCAATTCTCCTGCCTCAGCCTCCTGAGTAGCTGGGATTACAGGCACGCACCACCATGCCCAGCTAATTTTTTGTATTTTTAGTAGAGACGGGGTTTCACCATGTTGACCAGGATGGTCTCGATCTCTTGACCTTGTGATCCACCCGCCTCGGCCTCCCAAAGTGCTGGGATTACAGGCGTGAACCACCGCGCCCGGCTCTTTTCTCTTTTAATAGAAATGAAGTCTTACTCTGTTTCCAGGCTTGTCTCCAGTCCTTCCCGCTCTGCCTCCCAAAGTGCTGGGATTACAGGCATGAGCCACCACACCCGGCTAACACAGACACGTCTAAGAGCTAAAAGGAGGGTTGTTGGTTTTTTTTTTTGAGACAGGGTTTTGATCCATCACCAAGGCTGGAGTGCGGTGGTACAATCACGGCCCACTGCAGCCTCGACTTCCCACGCTCAAACGATCCTCCCTCCTCAGCCTCCTGAGTAGCTAGGACCACAGGCAGGCGCCACCATGCCCACCTAATGTTTTTGTATTTTTGGTAGCGACCTTGTTGCCCACACTGGTCTTGATCTCCTGAGCTCCGTTGTCCTCCTCTCAAAGTGCTGGGATGACAGGTGTGAGCCCCCGTGCCCGGTCAGCAGGGGTTCTATTAGTTAAGCTAAACCCACAAACACAACTTGAGCTGTCCTGCGCAAGCTGGGACGTGTGATCACCCTGTATTAGTGCGGCGTGTCCACCATCACATGCCCAAATGACATCCTCAGTGCACTCTAAAATCTGCCCCCACTCTGCTCCCCATCTCAGTAAAAGGCACCGGTACCTACCCATTTTCTTTTTCTTTTTTTGAAATGGAGTCTCGCTCTTGTTACCCAGCCTGGAGTGCAATGGTGTGATCTCAGCTCGCCATCACCTCCACCTCCCGGGTTCAAGCGATTCTCCTGCCTCAGCCTCCCAAGTAGCTGGGATTACAGGTGCCCGCCACCACGACCAGCTAATTTTGTATTTTTAGTAGAGACAACGTTTCTCCATGTTGGTCAGACTGGTCTCGATCTCCTGATTTATGATGATCCGCTCACCTTGGCCTCCCAAAGTGCTGGGATCACAGGTGTGAGCCACCGCACCCGGCCGGTACCTACCAGTTTTCTCAAGACAAAAGCACAGGAATTTATTTATTTATTTATTTATTTATTTGAGACGGAGTTTCGCTCTT
>NW_022449883.1:0-180 GCF_009761245.1 Sapajus apella | reverse complement strand
CCCAGCTAATTTTTTGTATTTTTTTAGTAGAGATGGGGTTTCACCATGTTGACCAGGATGGTCTCGATCTCTTGACCTCGTGATCCACCCGCCTCGGCCTCCCAAAGTGCTGGGATTACAGGCTTGAGCCACCGCGCCCGGCCAGCACAGGAATTTAAATAATGAACCCCACGGTCCTGG
>NW_022449882.1:0-1541 GCF_009761245.1 Sapajus apella | reverse complement strand
GCAACTTCCTAAGGTGAACGAACACAGGGCAGTTTGAAAGAGACGTTTCTCCTGTGGTATAGACGCGATCTTTAAGCTAAATCTTATGAGCGTGTATATGGCTGGAAATATGTCTTTCCAGATTATCCAAAGAAAGCTTTTCTGAACTGCTACATTCACATACCTGTTTAACTCTCTAATTTGAATAGACACCTTGACAATCATTCTGCTACATAGCTCCGTTTTTGTTTTAGAGCCCGATATTTCTCATTACACGCTATACTCCCGTTCACTCAGGAATATCGACCCGCAGCTTTTAGGAGAGACTTGTTTCTAACTCGCTGATTCGAAACATAGATGCAACTTTCTAAGGTCAACGAACTAAGAGCAGAGCAGTTTGAAAGACACGTTTCTCCTGTGGTTTAGACGTGATCTTACCGCTAATTCTTATGAGCCTTTTTATGGCTGGAAATATCTCTTTCCATATTCTCCAAATAACGGTTTTCTGAACTGCTGCTTAACTCTATATGTTGAATATACACCTTGACAATCATTCAGCTACGTAGCTCCGTTTCTGTTTTAGAGCCAGATATTTCTCATTACACCCTATACTCCAATTCACTAAGGAATATCCGAACGCAGATTTTAGAGGAAACCTGTTTCTAACTCGCTGAATCTAAACATAGATGCAACTTTCTAAGGTGAACCAAACACAGCCGAGCAGTTTGAAAGAGACGTTTCTCCTGTGGTTTAGACGCGATCTTAAAGCTAAATCTTATAAGCCTGTATATGGCTGGAAATATCTCTTTCCATATTCTTCAAGGAAAGGGTTTCTGAACTGCTACATTCACACTCCTGTGTACCTCTGTAAGTTGAATGCACACCTTGACAATCATTCTTGTACATAGCTCCGTTTATGTTTCAGAGCCAGATATTTCTCATAACACCGTATACTCCCAATAGCCAGGAATGTCCAAACGCAGCTTTTAGAAGAAACCTGTTTCTAACTCGCTGCATCTAAACATAGATGCAACTTCCTAATATGAACCAAATACTGCAGAGCAGTTTGAAAGAGCCCTTTCTACTGTGGTTTATACGTGATCTTACAGTTAAATCTTATGAGCCTGTATATGGCTGGAATTATCTCTTCCCAGATTCTCCATAGAAACTGTTTCTCACCTGTTACATTCACACATCGGTTTAACTCTGTAAGTTGAACATACAACTTGACAATCATTCTGCTACATAGTTCCGTTTTTGTTTTAGAGCGAGATATTTCTCATTAAACCCTATACCCCCTTTCACTCAGGAATATCCAAACGCAGCTCTTTGGAGAAACGTGTCTGTAACTCGCAGAGTCCAAATATCGATGCAACTACCGAAGGTGAACAAACACATAAGAGAGCAGTTTGAAAGAGAAGATTCTCCTGTGGTTTAGACGCGATCATACCGCTAATTCTTAGGGGCCTGTATATGGCTGGAAATATCTCTTTCCAGATTCTCCAAAGAAAGGTGTTCTGAACTGCTACATTCACATATCTGTTTAAGTCTCTAAGTTGAAT
>NW_022449881.1:528-1541 GCF_009761245.1 Sapajus apella | reverse complement strand
AATAGACAAGAATACAAGGTGCATAAGCAACCCTGTCATCTTTCATCATTACAATCTTGCCAATCTGGAATGAAGCAAAAAAATGACACAAGTAGATAGGGGCATTGGCCTAGGAGGAGGAAGACCAGAATTATGCCTTCAGCTCTGCTTCCAAATAGCCCCAGTATTTTTCGGTAAATCACTTTCCTTCTCTGAGCTTTAGTTTCCTCATCTATCAACTGTGGCAGCTGAACTGAATTAAGATTGTTGGATCTGCAAGATCAAGGGCTATTTATTCTTCAAGGACTGGGAGACAAGATGGCAATTTAGAACAATTTCATAAGAAATAAAAATTTAATCTGATGTGAATATTATTCATTAGAATTCAACAGGACAGAGGGAGCGGAGACCAAGAGATAGCTAAAAATTATCATCAGCTTCAGGTAATCACTCCCTTCTAAGACCTAGGGACTGTACTCTGTGGGGACAGACACTTCACCAGAGGCCCAGAACGTTTTGGATGAAGAATGGCCACAAGAGGAAGGGTGGAAATAACACTGGGCCAAGAAGATTTCCATTGACTCCTTGTGTGATACGACTTTTCTTTCCAAACCCACAAAAATCTTTATATTTTTGCTGGATTATACTTTCTTAATGAATTCTAGAAGGAAGTAATATTTGGCAACCAGGTAGCAACAGAAATTGAAAAGTCCCCCAGAACTAGGAGAGGAAACTCTGAGGAAGTAAATCCAGAAATACCTCAAAATTAAGAAATTGGGGTGTATAGAGCAACCCTTCATGAAACTCCATCTTAGAAAAATACTGCATTTTATATTTTATATGGGACTTTGCCAACAAGGATATTTTGCTTAACAAACAAATAAAAATGGGAAGACTGCATCCAACCAGGTAAGGACATAACAAGCACACTCTTCCACTGTAGGTTCTCACCAGAGGACTCTGTGACTATATGTATATATATAAAGGCAGACCTTCAGCCTCTCCAAACAGCTGCCTTAATTAACCAGTTTTGC
>NW_022449881.1:0-428 GCF_009761245.1 Sapajus apella | reverse complement strand
CAGGAATCCTTTTGTCTTCTTCGCTCCCACTGGGACTTGCTCATTTACCCTTTCTCCTACCTCTTTCTCCTCTTGATGCTAAGTGCTACCTTGTTTGTTGTGGAATATTTAACCTGTAATATTTATATATGGGTTAAATATACTAGTATGTATGATATGCAATATAGACTGACTTGTGGAACGGATTGAGGCTGTGTTGCCCATGGCTCTGACTACGCAGTGAACGGGAAGTACTAAGGAGAACTGTCTCCTTGGTAACTCCATGTATCTCATGGCTTTTGTGATTAGAAATTCTCTGAAGAGCTGAGAGAATTAGGATGAGTTCTTCTTCAATAGAAGTCTGACATGTGGAAAGACACACACATGTGTGAACCAGGACACCTCTAACCTTGCACTGCTGATGACATGGGGCTTTGAGAAAAAATTGC
>NW_022449880.1:0-1541 GCF_009761245.1 Sapajus apella | reverse complement strand
GGTCAGCCTCACAGACATTACTGCAGGCAATTTTCAGCAAATCTAATTGTAGTTCAACTATACAATTCAGGAATCATGTTCATTGACTGAAATATCCATACACACAAAAAACAACTGTATGGACATTCATTTACATTGCCTCTAAACTGCACACATGTTATATTATTGCTTATTGTTCATAAAATTCCAAGGTTTGAATCATAAACTAAAAGATAACATTTCTATAACCAAACTTACAAATGAATAAGGTGAGTATGGTCAGAAAAATCAAGACTGAGTTATTACCTGCAGTCTAATGGTGGCAAGTTACATAATGAAGCTGTGATGAGATAGGCTTCCAAGTGCTCTAGTTGATTACCTCTCGATGACAGCTGAGCAGCAATCTCTGGCAGTGGGAAAGCTAGAATTTCCCCCACGTGGGACAGCATTCTGTTTTCAGAGAAATTCACTGGGTTTCTCTGTAGGCTCTGAGGTGTGCAGACTCCTACCCCAGAGTCTGCAGTCAGACAAGTGTCTGCTCCTTCCCAGGGGACAAAAGGGATAGTGTGGGTAAGCACCAGACATGCTCTACTCAAGGTCTCTGCAAGTGGAGAAAAAACAGTGAAAGTGGAAAATTCATGTTTCAAATTCATTGAATAATACCTATAAAAATGCAACACTGTTTCAGGAACAAATGCAGAATTAAAAATGAATGCAATTAAAATAAATATGAAAATTACAATGTTTACAGGTGTACATTTATAAATTTTCCCATAAAATAAAGTAAAAGCAGGTCTTCTCTATAAAAATCCAAAAGCAGTGCGCTGACCCTGAAATGCACCTCACTGCCTCTTCCTATAGGCAGCAAAATGTATGTGGATCCGGATCCCAGCAGCTGCTTTCTGACACCTGTGGAATGGCGTGTGCTGAGGCCCATGTCCTGTGGTCCACTGTAATGAAAGGACTGACTCCGCAGTGACTCGTAAGCAGAGCCATTTCGGAGAGTTGCAGAGATCCCTGCAAGGTAGCACTGACTTGCACAAAACTTAAATATGTTTTGCACTTTCCTTGCACAGCACAGAAATACAGGAACCTTCCACCCAATCCTTCCTCCTTCTCTCCTTCACTCAGGGTCAGGCTTCCCTCATGTGCCATCAGCTTCACAGCCTCATCCCACCCGCTGTGCATTTCTCTAAGGGTGAGTGTACTTCTTACAAAAATTCAGGGAGCTTTCATCCCATCTTGGAGTTTTCTGCTTAGAAAACCAATAACAACAGAAATGTTACCAGAAAGGGGTCCCAATTCACGGCAGATCCATAGAGTGAAATGAAAGCAAGTTTATTACACAAGTAAAAGTATAAAAAATGGCTACTCCATAGGCAGAGCAGAGGTATGATCTGCCATTTGTCCATTTTTATGGTTCTTTCTTGATTACATGTTAAACAAGGGATGGATTATTCATGGATTCCCCAGGCAACTTCCGAAGCTGAGGGTTCCTCCCCTCCTTTTTAGACTATACAGGGAAACTTCCTGATGTTACCATGGCATTTGTAAACTGTCAT
>NW_022449879.1:0-1542 GCF_009761245.1 Sapajus apella | reverse complement strand
TTTATTTCTGGGTGTAAACACAAATTGCTGACATATATAATATTCCTTTGACCTGACGTATTTTTATTAACATCCTTGCAGTGTCCGCTTGATGGCAATGAATTTCTTTCATTTTATTTCTTCTAAGTATTTCTCCATTGCTTTTGATAAATATGCTAATCGGTTACAGAATTGTGAGTTGGCAGGGGTTATTTTATTTACAGAAGTGACATTGACTCTGATTTCACAGTTTCTGATGAGAGGTGTGTTGTAATTCTTATCCTCCCTTCCTTGTCAGTAGTCATGCACTGCATAACAGTGTTTCAGCACTGACCACATACATGACAGTGGTCCTGTAAGATTATAAAACTAACTTTATGGAACTTGTTCTATGCTTAGATATGCTTAGATACACAGATACTTGCCATTTTGTTACAGTTGTCTGTAGTATTCAGTACAGTACCTTGCTGTACAGGTTCATAGCCTAGGAGCATCAGGCTATGCCACACAGCTTACAGGAATAATAAGCTGCACAACTGCAATCTAGGTTTGTGTAAGCCTACTCTATGGGGCCGGGCGCGGTGGCTCATGCCTGTAATCCCAGCACTTTGGGAGGCCAAGGCGGGTGGATCACGAGGTCAAGAGATCGAGACCATCCTGGTCAACATGGTGAAACCCCGTCTCTACTAAAAATACAAAATATTAGCTGGGCATGGTGGCGCGTGCCTGTAATCCCAGCTACTCAGGAGGCTGAGGCAGGAGAATTGCCTGAACCCAGGAGGCGGAGGTTGCGGTGAGCCGAGATCGCGCCATTGCACTCCAGCCTGGGTAACAAGAGCGAAACTCCGTCTCAAAAAAAAAAAGCCTACTCTATGATGTTCACAGAATGATGGAATCATCCCATGATGCACTTCTCAGACATATTCCCATAGTTAATGTATGCATGGCAGTAATACATTTTTTTACTTGGGCTGCCTTCAAAATTGTGTTTTTGATTTTAATTTTCAGCAGTTTGTATTTGATTGATACACCTATATTTGGAGATGTGCTGTCATTTTTTTCTTGTTATGGGTTTCTTTGTTCTTTTCTGGTGTGTGTCTTTTGATGTTCATCAAGCTTGGTGGTCTCTGGGCTTCTTGGTTCTAGAGTTTGGGTGTCTTTAACTAAATTTTTGACCATCTTTTTTTTTTTTTTTTAACTTTTTTTTAAAAAAAGACAGGGTTTCACCATGTTGGTCAGGCTGGTCATGAACTCCTGACCTCAGGTGATCCACCCGCCTTGTCCTCCAAGGTGTTTGGATTACAGGCGTGAGCCACCATGCCCGGCCCATCATTTTTTTTTTTTTTTTAAATATTTCTTCTTCTTTTTTTTTTTTCTTTCTGAGATTGCAAGTATCCATAAATGACACTGTCTGATACTGTCCCAAGTTTTTAGATTCTCTGTTTTTTACTCTTTTTACTTTATATTTCAGTTTGGGTAGTTAGTTTATGTGCCTTCATGTTCACTGATTATTTCCTTAAGTGTGTCGAGGGCTCTGTTGAGTCCATTGAAGGCATCATCATC
>NW_022449878.1:717-1542 GCF_009761245.1 Sapajus apella | reverse complement strand
TTCGCATCAATTCCACCTGCGTGCGCAAATCTTTTTCTAGTTGCAAGGTGGTAGTCTCTCCTTCTTCCTGAATAAGACAATGTACCACTGTTATAAGATTCCAAGTGAATTCCTTCAAAGGAAGAGAAAGACAAGAGAAGGCGGCTAGGATGACAGACTTTCAGTTAAACTTACAAGTCAGTCAACTCATGGTCAACAGAAAATGGCACAAAGGTTTTCCTAAGGAAGGTCCCCATGAAGAAAAGTGAATAGGTACCAGGGTACTTTTTTCCCCCTAATTAAAAAAATTGTGGTAGAATACATATAAAATTTACTTTCTTAACCATTAAGTGTGCAGTTCAGTGGTATTAAGTGTACCATTCATTGGTATTAAGTGCAGAGTTCAGTGGTATTAAGTATAGCATTCAGTGGTATTAAGTGTACCGTTTGGTGGTATTAAGTGTAGAGTTCAGTGGTATTAAGTGTACCGTTCAGTGGTGTTAAGTGTAGAGTTCGGTGGTGTTAAGTGTAGAGTTCGGTGGTATTAAGTATAGCATTCAGTGGTATTAAGTGTACCGTTTCGTGGTATTAAGTGTAGAGTTCAGTGGTATTAAGTGTACCGTTCAGTGGTGTTAAGTGTAGAGTTCGCGGGCCGGGTGCGGTGGCTCAAGCCTGTAATCCCAGCACTTTGGGAGGCTGAGGCGGGTGGATCACGAGGTCAAGAGATTGAGACCATCCTGGTCAACATGGTGAAACCCCGTCTCTACTAAAAATACAAAAAATTGGCTGGGCATGGTGGTGTGTGCCTGTAATCCCAGCTACTCAGGAGGCTGAGGCAGGAGAATT
>NW_022449878.1:0-617 GCF_009761245.1 Sapajus apella | reverse complement strand
AAAAAAAAAAAAAAAAAGTGTAGAGTTCGATGGTGTTAAGTGCAGAGTTCAGTGGTATTAAGTGTAGAGTTCAGTGGTATTAAGCGTAGAGTTCAGTAGTATTAAGCATAGAGTTCGGTGGTATTAAGTGTACTGTTAGGTTGTATTAAGTGTAGAGTTCGGTTGTATTAAGTGTACCATTCAGTGGTATTAGGTACAGCTGTATTGTTATGCAGCCCTGACCATCACCTCCAAACACATTTCCTCTTGCAAAAGTGAAATTTCATACTCAAACAGTAAGTCTCCAGTTTTTCCCTTCCCCAAGCCTGGCAACCACCATTTTACCTTTTGTCTCTATGATTAGACTTCTCCAGGCACTGGGCACTTTTATGAAAAGTGTAAATTGGCTGGAAAGCTTGCTTTGGGTTAGCTGCAGGGTGGTATGACCAGCTCATACCTAAATACTCAGCCTTCTATGGACATCATCACATCATCTCACCTTACCAACAAAACCCATCTAGTCATCCCTGCCATACTCCTAACTGGTAACCAGGAAGAAAAAGTGGCATTTTTTTCATAGGACATATAAACTTTTCTTATATGTCCTATAAATTTACACAATTTCATTTAACATTGTG
>NW_022449877.1:0-1542 GCF_009761245.1 Sapajus apella | reverse complement strand
CAACCTCCGCCTCCTGGGTTCAGGCAATTCTCCTGCCTCAGCCTCTTGAGCAGCTGGGATTACAGGCACGCGCCACCATGCCCAGCTAATTTTTTGTATTTTTAGTAGAGACGAGGTTTCACCATGTTGACCAGGATGGTATCGATCTCTTGACCTCGTGATCCACCTGCCTCGGCCTCCCAAAGTGCTGGGATTACAGGCGTGAGACACTGCACCCGGCAAAAAATAATACTCTTATTTCAGCTAAGCAATTCATTTGAAGGAAAAATAGGCCAGGCGTGGTAGCTCACACCTGTAATCCCAGCACTTTGAGAGGCCGAGATGGGTGGATCACCTGAGGTCAGGAGTTTGAAACCACCCTGGCCAAGAAGGTGAAAATCCCATCTCAAAAAAAAAAAAAAAAAAAAAAAAAGATGAAAAAGGAAAAATAGCTCACATAGAGATGCTGGGTTAAAAAAGCAATACAGATGGGAATTCTACCCATTACTTTTCTTTTTTTTAATAGAGACAAGGTCTTGCTATCTTGATACGACCACAGGTGCCCACCACCACAACTATTTTTTGTAGAGAAAGGATCTCACTTTCTTGCCCAGGCTGGTCTCCCATTCCTGGTCTCAAGCAGTCCTCCAACCTTTGGCCTTCCAAGCCTGGGATTATAGGTATGAGCCCATGTCTATCTAGGCTGATCTCAAACTCCTGGGTTCCAGTGATCCTCCTGGCTCGGCCTCCCACAGTGCCAAGATTACAGGCATGAGCCAGTCAAAAATTCCATCTGGGCATGGGGTTCACCCCTTTTGTGAAAATTACAAAGTCCTGTAATATCAGGACTTTGGGAGGTCGAGGCGGGAGGATCACCTGAGATCAGGAGTTCGAGACCAGCCTGACCAACATGGAGAAACTCTAGTCAGAGCAACAGAACAAGACCCTGTGCCTTAAAAAATCATAATAATGGCCGGGCGCGGTGGCTCAAGCCTGTAATCCCAGCACTTTGGGAGGCCGAGGCGGGTGGATCACGAGGTCAAGAGATCGAGACCATCCTGGTCAACATGGTGAAACCCCGTCTCTATTAAAAATACAAAAAATTAGCTGGGCATGGTGGTGCGTGCCTGTAATCCCAGCTATTCAGGAGGCTGAGGCAGGAGAATTGCCTGAACCCAGGAGGCGGAGGTTGCGGTGAGCCGAGATCGCGCCATTGGACTCCAGCCTGGGTAACATGAGTGAAACTCCATCTCAAACAAGACCCTGGGCCTTGAAAAATCATAATAATAATCGGTGTTAGATAATAAAAAAAAAAAAGTCTAGTTCCAATTATGTCACTGACTATATGGCCTAGGCAAATCAATTAAATACCTGAAGTCTCAATTTCCTTACCTGTAAAACGAGGATAAAACTACCTGTGTTCTGTATCTAGTAAGGTTGCTAGAAGTAACAAATGAGATAACATGTGTTAAAATGTGTGAAAGTAAACATCATGTAAATATCATACTATACTATTATGTGGACATTTAATTTCACATTAATATCAAAAGTAAGCAACAGTTG
>NW_022449876.1:0-1542 GCF_009761245.1 Sapajus apella | reverse complement strand
GCCCGGCCATGACCAACTTTTTATATTTTCCCATTTTGATCAAGTTATTAATCTGAAAGCATCACTGATCAGCCATTTTGAAGGTAGGTTAATTGTCCGTCAGTGCTGGGACTGACCTGCCCACATCGAAGGGAATGTATGAGGGTTTATGTCAGTGACCTGGGCCACATTTGAGCAACAAAGAGGCCAGAAGGAAAAATGTTATCGGAGCAGGTCTGTTTGGAATCTAGCCTCAAGTTAGGATCAGTAATCTCTGGATGTTGAGCTAAGATTATCCCGTTAGGAGAGTTGGCTTTGCAAAGACTAGAAGGGAATAAGAACAAAGTTTAAAAATCATAATACAAAAAATAGCAACAATATAATAAATCTACTTTGAATAATAGTTTTAGCCAGGTGTGGTGGCTCACACCTGTAATCCCAACACTTTGAGAGGCAGGTGGATCCCTTGAGGCCAGGAGTTCAAGACCAGCCTGGGCAACAAAGTGAGACTTTGTCTCTAAAGAATTTTCTTAAGTTTATTTATTTATTGAGACAGAGTCCTGCTTTATTGCCAGGCTGGAGTGCAGTGGTGCGATCTTAACTCACAGTAACCTTCACCTCCTGGGATCAAGCAATTCCCCTGCCTCAGTCTCCCGAGTAGCTAGGACTACAGGTGTGCCCCCACCACGCCTGGCTAATTTTTTGTATTTTAGTAGAATCGGGGTTTCACCATGTTAGCCAGGATGGTCTCGATCTCCTGACCTCGTGAGGCTGCCTGCCTCAGCCTCCCGAAGTGCTGGGATTACAGGCATGAGCCATTGCACCCAGCCCACAAGTTTATTTTTTTTTTAAAGAAAGAATTGTTCTAAACCATGAACCTGGCTAGGTGTGGTAGCTCATGCCTGCAATCCCAGCACTTTGTGAGGCTGAGGCAGGAGTATCCCTTGAGCCCAGGAATTCAAGACCAGCCTAAGTAATATAGACACATCATGTATTTTAAAAAATAATAATAGTAATAGGCTGAGCATGGTGGTTTACGCCTGTAATCCCAGCACTTTTGGTAGCTGAGGCTGGCAGATCACTTGAGGTCAGGAGTTTGAGACCATCCTGGCCAACATGGTGAAATCCATTCTCTACTAAAAATACAAAAAATTAGCTGGGTATGGTGGCAGGTGCCTATAATCCCAGCTACTCGAGAGGCTGAGGCAAAAGAACTGCTTGAACCCAGAAGTCAGAGGTGGTGGTGAGCTGGGATTGCACCACTGCACTCCAGCCTGGGCGATACAGCAAGGCTCCATCTCGAAAGTAATAAGCCACGAACCTGATTTTGAAGGTGACTGATGTGTGTGCATGCATGTGTGTACACAGTTCCTGGCTCATAACTCCCACAACCCTGTTATACTGTTGGGGCACCCTAGGCCTCAGGTGCAGGCCTCAGAAAACAGAATTTCTGTCGCTGACCTTCTCTCCTTTCACCTGCTTTCTCTCCTCAAGGCAGGAATTTTTTCTGCCTTTCTGTTTTGGAGCTGTCCATAAAGAAATTCTCTACTACATTTTTTTTTT
>NW_022449875.1:717-1542 GCF_009761245.1 Sapajus apella | reverse complement strand
TTCGCATCAATTCCACCTGCGTGCGCAAATCTTTTTCTAGTTGCAAGGTGGTAGTCTCTCCTTCTTCCTGAATAAGACAATGTACCACTGTTATAAGATTCCAAGTGAATTCCTTCAAAGGAAGAGAAAGACAAGAGAAGGCGGCTAGGATGACAGACTTTCAGTTAAACTTACAAGTCAGTCAACTCATGGTCAACAGAAAATGGCACAAAGGTTTTCCTAAGGAAGGTCCCCATGAAGAAAAGTGAATAGGTACCAGGGTACTTTTTTCCCCCTAATTAAAAAAATTGTGGTAGAATACATATAAAATTTACTTTCTTAACCATTAAGTGTGCAGTTCAGTGGTATTAAGTGTACCATTCATTGGTATTAAGTGCAGAGTTCAGTGGTATTAAGTATAGCATTCAGTGGTATTAAGTGTACCGTTTGGTGGTATTAAGTGTAGAGTTCAGTGGTATTAAGTGTACCGTTCAGTGGTGTTAAGTGTAGAGTTCGGTGGTGTTAAGTGTAGAGTTCGGTGGTATTAAGTATAGCATTCAGTGGTATTAAGTGTACCGTTTCGTGGTATTAAGTGTAGAGTTCAGTGGTATTAAGTGTACCGTTCAGTGGTGTTAAGTGTAGAGTTCGCGGGCCGGGTGCGGTGGCTCAAGCCTGTAATCCCAGCACTTTGGGAGGCTGAGGCGGGTGGATCACGAGGTCAAGAGATTGAGACCATCCTGGTCAACATGGTGAAACCCCGTCTCTACTAAAAATACAAAAAATTGGCTGGGCATGGTGGTGTGTGCCTGTAATCCCAGCTACTCAGGAGGCTGAGGCAGGAGAATT
>NW_022449875.1:0-617 GCF_009761245.1 Sapajus apella | reverse complement strand
AAAAAAAAAAAAAAAAAGTGTAGAGTTCGATGGTGTTAAGTGCAGAGTTCAGTGGTATTAAGTGTAGAGTTCAGTGGTATTAAGCGTAGAGTTCAGTAGTATTAAGCATAGAGTTCGGTGGTATTAAGTGTACTGTTAGGTTGTATTAAGTGTAGAGTTCGGTTGTATTAAGTGTACCATTCAGTGGTATTAGGTACAGCTGTATTGTTATGCAGCCCTGACCATCACCTCCAAACACATTTCCTCTTGCAAAAGTGAAATTTCATACTCAAACAGTAAGTCTCCAGTTTTTCCCTTCCCCAAGCCTGGCAACCACCATTTTACCTTTTGTCTCTATGATTAGACTTCTCCAGGCACTGGGCACTTTTATGAAAAGTGTAAATTGGCTGGAAAGCTTGCTTTGGGTTAGCTGCAGGGTGGTATGACCAGCTCATACCTAAATACTCAGCCTTCTATGGACATCATCACATCATCTCACCTTACCAACAAAACCCATCTAGTCATCCCTGCCATACTCCTAACTGGTAACCAGGAAGAAAAAGTGGCATTTTTTTCATAGGACATATAAACTTTTCTTATATGTCCTATAAATTTACACAATTTCATTTAACATTGTG
>NW_022449874.1:0-1542 GCF_009761245.1 Sapajus apella | reverse complement strand
TTTTTTTTTTTTTTTTCCAAGACAGTCTTATTCCTTCACCCAGGCTGGACTGCAGTGGTGTTGTCTCGGCTCACTACATTCTCTGCCTCCTGGGTTCAAGCAATTCTCCTGCCTCAGCTTCCCAAGTATCTGAGATTACAGGTGCCCGCCACCACATCTGGCTAATTTTTGTATTTTTAGTAGAGATAGTTTTCACCATGTTGGCCAGGCTGGTCTCGAACTCCTGACTTCAGGTGATCTGCCCACCTCAGCTTCCCAAAGTGCTACGATCACAGGCGTGTGCCCTGTGCCTGGCCGGATTTGGGCTTTGTTGTTGTTTTTGAGATGGAGTTTCGATCTTGTTGTCCAGGCTAAAGTGCAATGGCGTGATCTTGGCTCACTGCAACCTCCACCTCCTGGGTTCAAGCAGTTCTCCTGCCTCAGCCTCCCAAGTAGCTGGGATTACAGGCATGTGCCACCATGCCCGGCTAATTTTGTATTTTTAATAGAGATGGGGTTTCACCATGTTGGTCAGGCTGGTGTCGAACTCCTGACCTCAGGTGATCCATCTCATCTGCCTCGGCCTTCCAAAGTGCTGGGATTACAGGTGTGAGCCACTGCACCCGGCCATTTTTTTTTTTTTTGAGATACTCTGCCACTCATTCTGTCACCCAGGCTGGAGTGCAGTGGTGCGATCTTGGCTCACTGCAACCTCCACCTTGTTAGGGACAAGCTGCCTCAGAAAACCGCCTCCATGCAAGCTGACCTCTCCCGCCACTCTGATTGCTCTGCAGCAGCATTTCTGAACTCCTATCTGGGCGCCGTGTCAAGGCTGCCAGATGCGCTACAATTAAGCAAAGCCTGATTACATCCACCCGGGCCGCTCGGGGGAGGACAGGGAAAACAAATGTTTCTTATCCATACTTGTAAATTCCTGTTTTACACAAACCTGTAAAATCCTGTTTTTTAAAAACTGCTGCCACAAAAGACACAGGATCATGTATTGTTAAGTCTGTCACAAGTAAACAATCTCTGCCTGTTACCAGCAGATAGATGACCTCAGTCCTGAAACTCCCTTATGCCCCCTCACCCCACATAAACCCCTCATTTTGTAAGCTCGGGGCTGCCTCCTCTGATTGTTAGGGGAAGCCTGGTATGTTAATAAATCATGCTTGCCTGACTTTGGGTCTGTTTTCCTTTCTCTCGGCTAATCTTACACACTTCCTGGATTCAAGCAGTTCTGCTTCAGCCTCCCAAGTAGCTGGGATTACAGGCGCCTGCCATCACACCAGGCTACTTTTTTGTATTTTTAGTAGAGACAGGGTTTCACCATGTTGGCCAGGCTGGTCTCAAACTCCTGACATCAGGTAATCCACCTGCCTCGGCTTCCCAAAGTGTTGGGATTACAGGTGTGAACCACCGCGCCCAGCTCAATTTAGAACCTTTTTACCTATAGCTATCTGTTTAGGAACCAAAGGAAAGGCAGCTGCTTGCATGGCTCAGCATTCAATTTAATTTTTTTTTTTTTTTGTATAGTGAACTGGGGTCCTGAGTTTTTATTTT
>NW_022449873.1:0-1543 GCF_009761245.1 Sapajus apella | reverse complement strand
TGAGTAGCTGGGACTACAGGAGTGCGCCACCATGCCCAGCTAATTTTTTTGTATTTATTTTTAGTAGAGTCAGGGTTTCACCATGTTGACCAGGATGGTCTCGATCTCTTGACCTCGTGATCCACCCACCTCGACCTCCCAAAGTGCTGGGATTACAGGCTTGAGCCACCGCACCCGACCTATTATTCTCTTAGGGGTTAAAAAGAAAAACACCTTTTAGAGTTCTTAGAACTCTTTCATGATAAAAACTGCAAGAATTTAAGATGTTCCTTTGATACTCCCAAAGTATTAACTTTGTGTACTTCTCAGTGATTTTCTAAAAAACTGCTTAATCTGAAATTAATTTCATTGACCATTTGATTTTGCACAATAAAGTGATAATAACTGGTTTATTTATTGTGTATAAAGAAAGAATAACTATTAATTGCTATCAATTTTATGATAGGCTTTAATATTTATGAAAGTATGATTCTTTGATTTAATGAGTAATGTTGTTCGTTAGAAGTTAAAAGATGCCAGTTAGAATGGCGATCATTAAAAAATCTGGAGACAACAGATGCTGGAGAGGATGTGGGGAAATAGAACACTTTTACACTGTTGCTGGGAGTGTAAATTAGTTCAACCATTGTGGAAGACGGTGTGGCGATTCCTCAAGGACCTAGAAATAGAAATTCCATTTGACCCAGCAATCCCATTACTGGGTATATATCCAAAGGATTATAAATCGTTCTACTTGAAGGATACATGCATACGAATGCTCATTGCAGCACTGTTTACAATAGCAAACACCTGGAACCAGCCCAAATGCCCATTGATGATAGACTGGACAGGGAAAATGTGGCACATATACACCATGGAATATTATGCAGCCATCAAAAACGATGAGTTCGTGTCCTCTGTAGGGACATAGATGAACCTGGAAACCATCATTTTCAGCAAACTGACACAAGGACAGAAAATAAAACACTGCATGTTCTCACTCATAGGCGGGTGTTGAACAATGAGAACACATGGACACAGGGAGGGGAGCATCATACACTGGGGTTTGTTGGGGGGAAATAGGGGAGGGACAGTTGGGGGGTGGGGAGTTGGGGAGAGATAGCACGGGGAGAAATACAAGATATAGGTGAAGGGGAGGAAGGCAGCAAATCACGCTGCCATGTGTGTACCTATGCAACTATTTGCATGTTCTTCACATGTACCCCAAAACCTAAAATGCAATTTAAAAAAAAAAGAAGTTAAAAGAAAACATAAAATCCTAATGACAGTTCATTTTATGTTAAAATTGAACTACTTTTTGTTTTTGTTTTTTTCTGAGACAAAGTTTCACTCTGTTGCCCAGACTAGAGTGAAGTGACACGCTCTTGGCTCATTGTAACCTCCACCTCCCGGGTTCTAGAGATTCTCCTCTGTCAACCTCCCAAATACAGGCTGGGATTGCAAGTGTGCACCACGACACTTGACTAATTTTTGTATTTTTTGTAGAGATGGGGTTTTGCCATGTTGACCAGGCTGGTCTCAAACTCAGGCAGGTGAGCTCAAG
>NW_022449872.1:0-1543 GCF_009761245.1 Sapajus apella | reverse complement strand
GGGGGCACCTGGACAGCCTCAGTGGGGCTGGTTGCCAAAGAAACCAACCTTGCCATTAGAGGATTTGAAATTTCAGCCTCCCTCCAGTCTCTGTGAAAGTTAGAGGTGCTGATGGTTGAGCTGAATACGTAAAGGCGCTGTTGGGCAGGGACTGGTTTTCTGGAAGACAGTTTTTCTATGGCCTGGGGTGGGGTGCGTGGATTTGGGATGATTCAAACACATTATGTTTATTGTACATTTATTATTATTACACTGTAATATGTAAAGAAATAATGATTTCACATTGTCTTCCTGCAACTAGACAGTCCCATTTGGGGGTGATGGGAGACAGTGACAGATCATCAGACATTAGATTCTCATAAGGAACATACAGCCCAGATCCCTCGCACACGCAGTTCACAATAGGGTTCATGCTTCTTTGGGAATCTAATGCTGCTGCTGATCTGACAGGAGGCAGAGTTCAAGCGGTGACACATGTGATGGGGAGTGGTTATAAACACAGGTGACACAATGCTTGCCTGTCCTCCTCTCACCTCCTGCTGTATGGTCCAGTTCCTGAGAGGCTACAGACTGCTACCAGTCTGTGAGCTGGGGTTTGGGGACTCCTGCTCTAACAGACAAGTTCTTTGTCCTCATGCAGAAAGCCCAGATGATAACATGACAACATTTTGGTCAAGCTAGAAAAAAGCATCATTGCAAGCCGGGCACGGTGATTCATGCCTGTAATCCCAGCACTTTGGGAGGCCGAGATGGGTGGATCAAGAGTTTGAAACCAGCCTGGCCAACATGGTGAAACCCTGTCTCTACTAAAATACAAGTATTAGCCAGGTGTGATAGTGTGTGTGATAATCCCAGCTACTCAGGAGGCTGAGGGAGGAGAATCACTTGAACCCAGGAGGTGGAAGTTGCAGTAAGCCAAGATCATGACACTGCACTCCAGCCTGTGCTACAGAGTGAGATTCCATCTCAGAAAAAAAAAAAAGGAAAGAAAGGAAAACAGAAAATAGCATAATTGCAGGCATTATTGCATGATGAGACTCTCCAAACTCAAGTTACCTGGGCTTGCCCCTCCAGCCCATCATTTTGTTACCCCACGGACCAAGCCACCCTCTCCCTTGTTGTACTGAAGAACCTGGGCAAACTGTGTACCCGAAAAACACTCACCTCGTGGTAAAAAGCCTAGCCTATGGCATTGGACTGCCCAGGTCCAAATCCCAGCCCCAGCACTGACTGGCTGGTTGATCCTAACTAGTAGATCATCTCCCTCAGCCTCGGTGTTTCCATCTGCAAAATGGGCATGTCAATCATCACAGCAGCTGATTGTGAGAGTGGATTTAATGGATCTGGGCTGAGTCATGAGAGCTTTGATTTTAGAAAATCTTTCAGGAGATTCTAACTTTGTGTTAAGGATCAAGAACCACTAATCTAATTAAGCTTGTCACAGTGAAATATTTATTACTGATTATAATGGTTATAATAATTATTATAGTTGTATAATTAAAAGTAAACGTATATATTCTAATAAGTATTTACTATTGTTTGA
>NW_022449871.1:0-1543 GCF_009761245.1 Sapajus apella | reverse complement strand
GTTCCCAGAATTTGGAATTTGGGACTTTCAGTGTTAAAACCAGAAAGCTTCTGGGCAACCTGACATAAACTGATCTTCCTAGCACTTCCAACTGGGCAATGACTCTGAATTATCAAGTGAGCAGTATTGTGGTAACACCTGTTAGCCCCTCAGGAACCAAGGAAAACGTTCACAGTCATTTGTCTTGTTTTTAAACTATTGATGTTGCTTCCTCAACTCTTCAAGCAACTGTTTTCACTGAAAGGCCAGCGCTTTTAAGTTTATTTTGGTGGCTCACGCCTGTAATCCCAACACTTGGGATGAGGAGGGAAGACGGCTTGAGATCAGGGGTTCGAGACCAGCGCAGGCAACAAAGTGAGACATCTCTACAAAAAATAGTTAACTGGGTATGATGGCGTGTGCCTGCGGTTCCAGGTACTTGGGAAGCTGATGGCGGAGGTCCACCTGAGCCTGGCAGGTAGAGGCTGTGGCGAGCAATGATCATGCCACTGCACTGCAGCCTGGGCCAGAGTGAGATCTTGTCCCTAACAACAACAACACTGTTGATTTGGCAGGTCCCAGTGGCTCACACCTGTAATCCCAGCACTTTGGGAGGCTGAGGCTGGCGCATCACGAGGTCAGGAATTCGAGACAAGCATGGCCAACATGGTGAAACCCTGTCTTGACTTAAAATACAAAAATTAGCCGTGTGTGGTGGCACATGCCTGTACTCCCAGCTACTCGGGAGGCAGAGGCAAGAGAATTGCCTGAACCTGGGAGGTGGAGGTTGCAGTGAGCTGAGATCATGCCACTGTACTCCAGCCTGGGACACAGGGAGACTCTGTCACATACACACACACAGAAAGTTTAGGGGTGCAATGGCTCATGCCTGTAATCCCAACACTTTGGGAAGCTGAGGTGGGTGTATCACCTGAGGTCAGGAGTTCGAGACCAGCCTGGCCAACATGGTGAAACCCCGTCTCCACTAAAAATATAAAAATTAGCCGAGCGTGGTGACTCACACCTGTCATTCCAGCTACTTGGAGGCTGAAGCAGGAGAATTGTTTGTATCTGGGAGGCGGAGGTTGCAGTGAGCCAAGATCACACCATGGCACTCCAGTCTGGGCAACAAGAGTGAGACTCTGTTTCAAAAAACAAACAAACAAACAAAAAAACAAAAACAAAAGTTTATTTTCTCTGGCCACATTTCTTCTGCTGTTGGAATCAAACACAATTATCTCATCATTTCTAAATAGCCTTCCTTGTTTGGCTAACAAGCCACTTGAAAACCTAACTTTAGTTACACCCTTATTTTCCTGTCAAGAAATTGGGTGCTGATATATCATTTTAAACATCTAACACTTCTGATGCTTTCCTGAGTTGAGAATACTCCAGGGATGAAATGCACAATCTGTAGTGCGTCCAGCAGCAGTGCTAAGCAAGGGGGCACATACAGTCTGTCACAACTGAGTTCTACAGGCAGCACATACGCAGAAGTATGGCTGCATTCCAGTAAGTCTTTACTTACATACACTGAAATGTGAATTCTGCATCATTTTCATGT
>NW_022449870.1:0-1543 GCF_009761245.1 Sapajus apella | reverse complement strand
CATACCGAAGACTGGATAATTTATAAAGGAAAGAGGTTTCATTGACTTACAGTTCCACATGGCTGGGGAGGCCTCACAATCATGGCAGAAGGTGAATGAGGAGCAAAGGGACTTCTTACATGGCTGCAGACAAGAGAGTGTGTTCAGGAGAACTGTTCTTTATAAAACCATCATCTCTTTTTTTTCATGTGGGGGAATGAGAAAATAACTTTATTTCACTGTGGGGAGTGAGTCGATGTCCAGCCTCAGAACTTCTGGAACTGCTTCTTGGTGCCCATGACCTTGGTGATCTTGAGCACGTTGAAGCGCACAGTCTTGATCGGGGGCCGATACTTGCCCACTGTGACGATGTCATCGATCTGGATGTCCCTGAAGCAGGGGGAAGGATGTACAGACATATTCTTGTGGCACATCTTGAAGCGGTTGTACTTGTGGATGTAGTGGAGGTAGTCTCGGTGGATGACAGTGGTCCTCTGCATCCTCATCTTGGTCACCATGCCAGAGAGGATCCGCCTTCGAATGGGGACATGACCAGTGAAGGTGCATTTCTTGTCAGTGCAGGTGAACTCAGTAGCCTCTTTGAGTGCCTTGAAGCCCAGACCAATGTTCTTGTTGTACTGCGGGAGCTTCTCCTTGCCAGTTTCTCCCAGCAGGACCCTCTCCTTGTTTTGAAAGATGGTCGGCTGCTTTTGGTAGGCACGCTTGGTTTGAACATCTGCCATCTTCCTGGTGGCCTGAAAAAAGGAAAGCAGCGGTGGCGTCTGGGTTTCCTTATCAACTACAAAGCCATCAGATCTTGTAAGATTTATTCACTACCACCAGAACAGCACAGAAAAACCCACTCCCATGATTCAATTACCTCCCACTGGGTCCTTCCCATGGCATTTGGGGATTATGGGAGCTACAACTCAAGATGACATTTGGATGGGGACACAGCCAAACCATATTATCTCCATAAATAATTCATTATTTCAAATTCCCTCTTTTAAGTACTTTGAAAAAATTCTGTTTCCTAGTAGAACCCTGACTGACATGCTGCATGCCACCATCCTAGCATTATTTTTTTAGCATACTTTCTTCTCCTCCTCCTCCTCCTCCTCCCCCTTCTCTTTCTCCTCTTTCTCCTCTTCCTCCTTCTTTTAAATGAAGTCTTGCTCTGCTGTCAGGCTGGAGTGTAGTGATGCAATCTTGGCTCATTGCAACCTCTGCCTCCAGGGTTCAAGTGATTCTCCTGCCTCAACCTCCCAAGGAGCTGGGACTATAGATGTGTGCCACAACGCCCATCTAATTTTCATATTTTTAGTAGAGACAGGGTTTCACCATGTTGGGCAGGATGGTCTCGATCTCTTGGCCTTGTGATCTGCCCCACTGGGACCCCCAAAGTGCTGGGATTACAGGCATGAGCCATCGCACTCAGCCAGCATACTTTTTTCTAGTGCTCACATATTTTGACATAATTACAGCCACACAAGTTAATATTTTGTTTTCTGTTTTGGCCATTTAACATTATAAAGACATAATATAAACATACTTTTCAGTATTT